>NC_134695.1:85015640-85218140 GCF_050947455.1 Rhinoderma darwinii
CACCCGGGACTAACGGACAGGAACAATGATTGTGATGTTACAGAAGCCTGTAAAAATAACAATATACTGCAATACATTAGTATTGCAGTGTATTGTACCAGCAATCTAATGATCGCTGGTTCAAGTCACCTAAGGGGAATAATAAAATGTGTAAAAGAATTAAAGTTATTATTAGTGAGAAAAAAAAACTTTTCCCATTTTTCTACTAAAGTAATGTAAAAAAAAAATAAACAATATTGGTATCGCTACATCCGTAAAAGTCAGAACACCGTATAAAATAAATAAATTAAACCACCAAAATCGCAGTTTTTTTGTCACATTCGCTCTCCGAAAAAAAAAGTTACGGCTCTCAGAATGCGGTGAAACAAAACAATTTTTTATTTTAACAAATAGGTTTTCCTTTGTAACAGTAGTAAAATATAAGAAAAAATATATATAAATTTGGTATCACCGTAATTGTATTGAGCCGCAGAATAAAGTAAAGTTCTTGTTTCCATCGCACGGCGAAAGCCGTAAAAACTAAACCCCCAAAAAATGACGGAATCGCAGTTTTTTCCAAATTCAGCCCGCAAAGATGATTTTCCCCAGTACATTTTATGGCACTTTAAAAGGTGTCAATAGAAACTACAACTCCTCCCACAATAAATAAGCCCTCACACCGCTCTACTGATGGAAAAAGAAAAATTTTATGGTTCTTGGAAGGCGGGGAGTGAAAAACGAAAATAAGAAAGTAAAAAATGGATCAGTCCTGAAAGAGTTCATTTATTTCGAATGAAAAAATGTATGACCACATGTGGGGTATTTCCGTACTCGGGAGAAATCGCTTTACAAATGTTGGGGTGTTTTTCCTCCTTTATCCCTTGTGAAAATGAGAAAATGCAACATTTTAGTAGAAAAAAATGTGATATTCATTTTCGCGTCCTAATTCTAATTAATTCTGCAAAAGGCCTGTGTGTCTAAATGCTCACTATACCCCTAGAAAAATTCCTTGAGTATTGTTGTTTCTAAAATGGGGTAACTTTTGGGGTGTTTCCACTGTTTTGGCACCACAAGGCCTCTTCAAACCTGACATGGTGCCTAAAATGTATTCTAAAAAAAAGGAGGCCCCAAATTCCTCTAGGTGCTCCTTTGCCTCGGAGGCCAGTGCTTCAGTCCAGTAGCACGCTACGGCCACATGTGGGATATTTCTAAAAACTGCAGAATCTGGGCAATAAATATTGAGTTGCATTTCTCAGGTAAAACGTTCTGTGGTACAAAAAAAAGTATTACAAATGTATTTCATTTAAAAAAATAACATTTGTAAATTTCACCTCTACTTTGCTTTAATTCCTGTGAAACGCCTAAAGGGTTAAGAGACTTTCTGAATGCTGATTTGAATACTTTGAGGGGTGCAGTTTTCAAAATGGGGTGATTTATGGGAACTTTCTAATATATAAGGCCCTCAAAAAATAGCCTTTTGAAATTTTATTAAACATATGAGAAATTGCTGCTAAAGTTCTAAGCCTTGTAACGTCCTAGAAAAATAAAAGGATATACAAAAAAACGATACAAACATAAAGTAGACATATGGGAAATGTTAACTCGTAACTATTTTGTGTGGTATTACTATCTGTTTTACAAGCAGATACGTTGAAATTTAGAAAAATGCTAATTTTTGCACATTTTCTCTCAATTTTAGTGTTTTTCACAAATAAATACTGAACCTATCGACCAAATTTTTTCACTAACATAAAGCACAATATGTCACAAGAAAATAAACTCAGAATCACTTGGATAAGTAAAAGCATGCCCAAGTTATTACCACATAAAGTGACACGTCAGATTTGAAATAATCGGCTGTGTCCTGAAGGCCAAAACAGGCTGGGTCCTGAAGGGGTTAAGTGTGGTCGAAACGCCCCAATTCTCTGCATGTGAGCCTAAACATTTTTCAAATTATTGAGCTCACACCAAAATATGCTGAGATAATCTTAGTTTAGTCATTACATTTCAACATTTAGATCTAAATAAATGTAATTGGACAGATTTTTGCTCACTTCTTCCACTCAGAAAACATTATATTTGTCACAGTGATAAATCATTGGTCATTAACAGACGTAAAAGTGTTTTCCATCTGAAAACTGGATAAAAAGAAGATTGGAGCAAAGTACTTAACAGGTGGATCAGGTTACACAATTTTACAGTATAAAGAGCATTATTAGCCCATTACTACAATCCGCCGTCTAATGTTACCCATTACTAAAGAGCTCATCTGAGCCTAGTGTCAGCGTTTTTCTGATCATACACTTTATAAAGAAAATCAGCCTCATTATCAAACCGCAATATTTCAATGTATTAATAACTTCTTGTAATGCGAAAAAATATAAATGGAAATTAAGTAACCTTTCTGCATTATCCCACGGTTGAAAAGGATGTTTTTACCTTGTTGTAACAATGTAAAGGCTCTGCTGAATAATAAACCTTTTCTGCTTACTCTCTATAACTGTTGTCTCTGTATCCCATTAAAGCATAGCTCATATCACTATATACAGGAAGATGTATAACTTATACCAGCTGTACATATATAATTATATACAGAAGATACCCAGGTTATACCAGCATGCTCCATATCTCTATATACAAGAAGATATATAACTTATACCAGCTGTACATATATAATTATATACAGAAGATACCCAGGTTATACCAGCATGCTCCATATCACTATATACAAGAAGATGTATAACTTATACCAGCTGTACATATATAATTATATACAGAAGATACCCAGGTTATACCAGCATGCTCCATATCACTATATACAAGAAGATGTATAACTTATACCAGCTGTACATATATAATTATATACAGAAGATACCCAGGTTATACCAGCATGCTCCATATCACTATATACAAGAAGATGTATAACTTATACCAGCTGTACATATATAATTATATACAGAAGATACCCGGGTTATACCAGCATGCTCCATATCACTATATACAAGAAGATGTATAACTTATACCAGCTGTACATATATAATTATATACAGAAGATACCCAGGTTATACCAGCGTGCTCCATATCACTGTATACAAGAAGATGTATAACTTATACCAGCTGTACCTATATAATTATATACAGAAGATGCCCAGGTTATACCAGCATGCTCCATATCACTATATACAAGAACATATATAACTTATGCCAGCTGTACATATATAATTATATACAGAAGATACACAGGTTATACCAGCATGCTCCATATCACTATATACAAGAACATATATAACTTATGCCAGCTGTACATATATAATTATATACAGAAGATACACAGGTTATACCAGCATGCTCCATATCACTATATACAAGAAGATGTATAACTTATACCAGCTGTACATATATAATTATATACAGAAGATACCCAGGTTATACCAGCGTGCTCCATATCACTGTATACAAGAAGATGTATAACTTATACCAGCTGTACCTATATAATTATATACAGAAGATGCCCAGGTTATACCAGCATGCTCCATATCACTATATACAAGAACATATATAACTTATGCCAGCTGTACATATATAATTATATACAGAAGATACACAGGTTATACCAGCATGCTCCATATCACTATATACAAGAAGAGTTATAACTTATACCAGCTGTACCTATATAATTATATACAGAAGATACCCATGTTATACCAGCATGCTCCATATCACTACATACAAGAAGATGTATAACTTATACCAGCTGTACATATATAATTATATACAGAAGATACCCAGGTTATACCAGCATGCTCCATATCACTATATGCAAGAAGATGTATAACTTATACTAGCTGTATATATCTAATTATATACAGAAGATACCCAGGTTATACCAGCATGCTCCATATCACTATATACAAGAAGATGCATACCTTATACCAGCTGTACATATATAATTATATACAGAAGATACCCAGGTTATACCAGCATGCTCCATATCACTATGTACAAGAAGATGTATAACTTATACCAGCTGTACATATATAATTATATACAGAAGATGCCCAGGCTATACCAGCATGCTCAATATCACTATATACAAGAAGATGTATAACTTATACCAGCTGTACATATATAATTATATACAGAAGATACCCGGGTTATACCAGCATGCTCCATATCACTATATACAAGAAGATCTATAACTTATACCAGCTGTATATATATAATTATATACAGACCATACCCAGGTTATACCAGCATGCTCCATATCACTATATACAAGAAGATGTAGAACTTATACCAGCAGTACATATATAATTATATACAGGAGATACCCAGGTTATACCAGCATGCTCCAAATCACTATATGCAAGAAGATGTATAACTTATACTTACTTGCCATATATTAAGTACCTATGGAATAGTTTCATTAAGTGCCCACATTATGGTGCCCTATCGTGAATAAATAGCAATGCCCATAAACGTGATATACAGCGCCTAAATAATACCACAGCCAATGCCATAATGTACATTTCTAGACATCATGCCACAAAGGAAGAGTGGAGGGGGCTGTATGTGTAGGGGACAGAATTGAGGAGACCAGTGGCGTAACTACCGCCGTAGCAGCAGTAGCGGCTGCTACGGGGCCCGCGGCATGGGGGGCCCGTGTCGCCCGCCGGCACGGGCCCCCACCATGGCCGGAGGCTCCGCTAGCAGCCACTATGGCTGCTGCAGCGCGACGCCACTGAACACTACGGCAGAGCAGGGAGGTATCTCCCCGCTCTGCCATTAAACAAAAGACATGTATCCCCTATCCACAGGATAGGGGATACATGTGTGATCGCTGGCAGCGATAGGGAGAACGGGGGACTGAAAGTCCCCTGAAGTTCTCCATCACAAACCTCGGACTTCCGGGGTCTGTGTTGGCAGCTCCGTAGAAATGAATGGAGCGCTTGTGCGCATTCGTGACCAGCGCTCCTTTCATTTTTAGTGAGCTGCGCAGACGCCGGAAGTCAGAGGTTAGTCATGGAGAACTTGGGGGACTTTCAGTCCCCTGTTCTCCCTATCGCTGCCAGCGATCACACATGTATCCCTTATCCTGTGGATAGGGGATACATGTCTTTTGTCGGACACGCTGTAGGTCGCATTTTTTTGGGAGGGGGGACGCTGTATGGCGTTCCCTACAGGGGGGGGACGCTGTATGGCGTTCCCTACAGGGGGGACGACGCTGTATGGCGTTCCCTAAAGGGGGGGGACGCTGTATGGCGTTCCCTACAGGGGGGGACGCTGTATGGCGTTCCCTACAGGGGGGGACGCTGTATGGCGTTCCCTACAGGGGGGGGCGCTGTATGGCGTTCCCTACGGGGGGGGACGCACGCTGTATGGCGTTCCCTACAGGGGGGGGACGCACGATGTATGGCGTTCCCTACAGGGGGGGGACGCACGCTGTATGGCGTTCCCTACAGGGGGGGCGCTGTATGGCGTTCCCTACAGGGACGACGACGCTGTATGGCGTTCCCTACAGGGGGGGATGCTGTATGGCATTCCCTATAGGGGGGGGGACGCTGTATGGCGTTCCCTACAGGGGGGGCGCTGTATGGCGTTCCCTACAGGGGGGGCGCTGTATGGCGTTCCCTACAGAGGGGGGCGCTGTATGGCGTTCCCTACAGGGGGGGGCGCTGTATGGCGTTCCCTACCGGGGGGGGCTCTGTATGGCGTTCCCTACAGGGGGGCTCTGTATGGCGTTCCCCACAGGAGGGGCGCTGTATGGCGTTCCCTACAGGGGGGGGCGCTGTATGGCGTTCCCTGCAGGGGGCTCTGTATGGCGCTCCCTACAGGGGGGGGGGGCTCTGTATGGCGTTACCTACAGGGGGGGGCTGTAGAGAACACCATACAGCCCCCCTGTAGGGAACGCCATACAGCCCCCCCTGTAGGGAACGCCATACAGCCCCCCCTGTAGGGGACGCCATACAGCCCCCCCTGTAGGGAACGCCATACAGCCCCCCCTGTAGGGAACGCCATACAGCCCCCCCGTAGGGAACGCCATACAGCCCCCCCGTAGGGAACGCCATACAGCCCCCCTGTAGGGAACGCCATACAGCCCCCCTGTAGGGAACGCCATACAGCCCCCCTGTAGGGAACGCCATACAGCCCCCCTGTAGGGAACGCCATACAGACCCCCTGTAGGGAATGCCATACAGTCCCCCTTGTAGATAACGCCATACAGCCCCCTGTAGATAACGCCATACAGCCCCCACTGTAGATAACGCCTTACAGCCCCCACTGTAGATAACGCCATACAGACCCCCCTGTAGATAACGCCATACAGACCCCCCTGTAGATAACGCCATACAGACCCCCCTGTAGATAACGCCATACAGCCCCCCCTGTAGATAACGCCATACAGCCCCCCTGTAGATAACGCCATACAGTCCCCCTGTAGATAACGCCATACAGCCCCCTCTGTAGATAACGCCATACAGCCCCCTCTGTAGATAACGCCATACAGCCCCCTGTAGATAACGCCATACAGCCCCCTCTGTAGAGCACGCCATACAGCCCCCTCTGTAGATATCTACAAAGGGGGCTGTATGGCGTTATCTACAGGGGGGCTGTATGGCGTTACCTACAGAGGGGGCTGTATGGCGTTCTCTACAGAGGGGGCTGTATGGCGTTATCTACAGGGGGCTGTATGGCGTTATCTACAGAGGGGGCTGTATGGCGTTCTCTACAGGGGGGGCTGTATGGCGTTCTCTACAGGGGGGGTTGTATGGCGTTATCTATAGAGGGGGCTGTATGGCGTTATCTACAGGGGGGGCTGTAAAAAAGGCACTATCTACAAGGGGGGGGGTTGTGTGACACCCAGGGATGGGGGGGGGGGCCCCAATCAAAAGTTTGCTATGGGGCCCAGTCTTTCCTAGTTACGTCCCTGGAGGAGACCTCTATCTTGTGAAGGCCACAGGTCAATTGCATCACTTGCTATTATGCAGCTCTGGGTTTTATTATAGTAGCAGTTCCTCTGATAAGCATTTGCTCTATAGAAGTCACCACTCTCGTTGCTTCAGTTCCATTTACATTCTGCTATTCTGACCAATGCTGCTTAATTACTGAGGTTTTTTTTTGTTTAATGCTTTTACGCCGGATTCTGTACAGTATTAATAAAACAAGGTCAACGAACCTTTCATATGGGAACGGTGCTTTGTCAAATTATACACAACATATGACTGGTACATTTATAAATTCAACCTGCTTGCGAATGAAGCCACAAATCATAATGAATTGGTTAGACAGCATTATCATCAATTTTCTGCAGGTACAGCCGTGGGAAATCAGTCATTTCCATCAAATACCTTTGTCAGCTTCTGCGGCAGAGTCATTTTTTACATTTAAAGGCTGCTGAAATGTGCAAAACAAAAGACTTTTCTTAGCAGCTATTTTTGACCTATGGGTGGCGCTTTTGAGCAGGAAAGACCGTTGCAAAGAGCCTGATGCAATAAAAGGTTTTCTTATATATTTTTGAGTTCTCTTCCTAATTCAGAATCTTGTTGTTGGGATTATGAAGATTAAATTGCTTAGTGGGTTTTAAGAGACATTACAACAATTTCTTAAGGCAACAAAAGTAAATGCATGGAAATAAGTTATAGTTCAGAAAAATAACTTGTGTTTTCCTCTGCTAGGACAAAAAACCCCTAAAACAAATAATGGAAAATAAGATTAACTCCTGTACCAGCCGGGTAATGATGAACTTTGCAATTTGGATTGCAATTAGTATGCAGTATAACCTTTTATTTTAATATTGATGTCTCCTACTGGGATGGCAGAGTTAACTTCTTACATGTATAGTAGGTGGATTATAAAAGGGATTGTCAAAGGGATTGTTAATAGAGGGGGGGCTATCCTCATCTCTTGGCCATAGTGGAGAGCAGTTACATAGAGCATCTCTCTCTGGAGGACCTGTCCTGTATTGATATGAATGGGCACGGTGTGATGCTGAATATCCCCTGTGGTGGCGCTGCAGGGAAACAAAACACTTACTGCCAGGCTTCCCAATAGATTACAGCTGATCTCTGAGGGTCCCATTAAAGGGACACTTTGTGATCAGTTTATTGTCAAGGGAGCTTTCTAACAAGTTAAAGGGGTTGTCCGAGATTTAATGACTTTGTGTTAATGCTTGTAATTTATAAATGTAAATATATTTGTAATATACTTACATTTTCCAAAGTGGCCCCGTTTCGAGATCCTGCCATGGGGAACGTGACGGGTGACGTCACTCTCTGCTCTGGCCGCTTTGTTGATCTTGATTTCTTTGCCGGGTATACGACATGTCACTTGTGACGTGGTGTATATCGGCTTGTTCTGTTGTAACGCGCATGCGCGGCCCCTGCTGTTATCGCGAGAACAGCAGGGACTGCGAGAACAGCAGTGACAGCGCATGCGCGTTACGGGCTGTGAAGCAGAACATCCCATACACGGTACGTCACAAGTCACAAGATTACGCGGTAAATGACAGGTTACAACATGACTACGCGTCCTCTGCTGTAACTACCACAGACAGAGTAACGAAGTGCAGAGATTGTGAATAGACATCCCGTGGAATGTGTTAGTATAAGACAGCACATACTGATCTAAAAGGATCCCTATGCGCTGCCTAAATGAATGGAGAGGAGTGCATGACGCTGATTGGTCACTGATTGGTCGCTGATTGATCAGCGTCATACACTCCCCTGTACAACGCCCACTTGGTCTAAAGTAAAAACATTAGCATAAATCTAAAATCGCTAATAAAGTGGTGAAAATAGATCGTTTTTTTAAAATAAAAAGCACTGCTGTCACCTATATTATAGCGCCGATCTCCTTATGTAGGAGATAGGGCACTTATAATGTGGTGACAGAGCCTCTTTTTAAGTATTTGGTTAAATTAGCTTGGTTGGTCAATCAAGTTTGACAAGATCACTTGTGTATCTAAGGCCCCTTTCATACCGCCTTTTGCCTGTACGTTTGATGCATGCGCCGGGAAAGCTCTCAGCGTATAAGTCAAACGTACCCATAGGCTTCCATTATGGCCTTCGTCAGGCGGTATACGCTGGGTATACCATTTTTTAGTCAACTACACTATTCTATCCAGAGAGACCCAGGAAAAAAAAAAACGTTTAACGGATGCCATTCTAGCCTATGGGTAATAAATGCCACTGTATGGCTTCCATCACTGGCCTCTGTTAAACATATACGTCGGGGAGCTATAGTGATGTAACTAATTATGGACAGTTATCACTGGAGCATCCTGATGCAGCAAAGGCCATCATGCCACACACTTGAAGGATTATCTCTCCATGATGTAGGGCGATGGTTAATTCCGGTATTTAGTGTTCGTTCCATGGTATACTCTGGGATCCACACAGCGCTCTGCCACACAGAGAACTCCACCCGCACGGTGGCTCGACTATCCCCTGCAACTGCAGGACATTCAAAGCAGCCAAAGTCCCCGGCTGCTTTTTATTTTGGCCTGGGAAAGCTACTTCACTAGAGCTACTCTGGGGTAGCCCCAGCAACGTAGCTTCTCCGGGCCGTTGCGGGGGATAGTCGGACGACAGTGTGGGTGGGTATGTGTGGGTTTCTCTGTGTGTATTCCAGAGGATCCCATAGAGGTGACACTCTATACCATTAACCATTGCCTTACATCATGGGGAGTGTGCGGACGGGGCGGCCTTTGCTGCATTGGGAAGCTTTAGTGTATAAGGTGGGTCCCTACACTGCACATGCACCCAGAACTGGGACTAAACCTATGTATATCTGGGGATAGCACCCATAGGCTATAATGGTATCCGTTTAACTGACACGTCCTGAACAGGGTCAGGAGAGTTTGACTTATTCTATAGGATACCATTAAAGCCTATGGGTGATGGACTCCACCATTAGTCATCCGTCACAGCCTCCGTTTAACGTACACTCTGTGAGATTTCCGACGTATGCAGTAAACAGAGGACCAAAGCGCAGTGTGAAAAGAGCCTTAGGTTTACCCAGCAGCAGGATTGAAAGCGTTGCGTAATGACGTTGCGTGTAGTGATTTCTCATTATGAGAGTGAGCTTCACGGACAGGTCATTCTTGGAAGGAGAGAACTGACTTATTGCACCTCTGGCTGACCATTGTTACTCCTAGTCACCCCCAAGAAAAATTATAAAATTGCAGGGGTAGAGTTCTACTAGAGAGTAGCACATAAGAGCGACATATTTAGGTAGAGAAGAATGGCTTTGGATGTGTTGACCAAGCAGACCGTGAGCAGACAAATGTCTTCTTATTGTATGGAGCATGAAGTCTGTGATAGATGATTTTAAACAACAAAGCTCAGCCACTGAGACAAAATTAGTGTTGTTTTAATTACCAGTGTCTGTAATGTTGCCCATCCATTACTGTCGTACAATACGCTGTCACCGTGGAGAGACGACAAGATCTTCTGCTGCCATGTGACATCATCTCAGCAGACATGTTCTGTCTACACCAGTAATGTAGCGTATAAAAGCTATACATTTCTGCCTGTAATGTGCAGGCTTCATTGTCCTGCCGGCTGCCATTTAGAAAAGTAATTTCTTATTCTGATCCACGAATTTCTCAGAGTTCTAATTTGTAAAATTAAAAATAAAATGATAAAAAAATTCTAACTCTTAAAGAAACCATTTTTTCCCAGTAACATTTAAAGTTCAAATTTACATTTAAAAAACATTCTATGGTTTAGATATAAAAATAATTCTACATAAAAGTTTGACTAACTCTATAAATTGCATTACTTTTCATGTACTGATGTGGTATAAGAAAAGCTGCCCACCTGCATTATAGGAGCTCAGAGGGGCTCTACTAAATGACAACCAGCAGAATTTATGGACAGCTTCGTGTGGGGACAGGTCCGCTCTGCTATTATTAAGCCAAATGGCACAAAAAATATCATCCAGTTTGGCTTATAGCAGCGAATACAGAAGACTCATAGTTATGAGCCTGCTGTTATCATGAGGTGAGCGTGCCACCCGCACTTCTTACAAGGCACTGACGGCCAGCGTGTATACATGCAGATACATATACATACATAAATATGAGTCCGCTGTATTCTTTTTTAGGCTCTATTAGCCAAGTAGCGTAATATTTTTTTGTCCTTTTTGGGCTAATAGAAGAGCGGACCTGTCCCCATGCTATGCTATCCTTACATAGGGCAGCTCAGTATAATGACAGATCTGCTTTAATAGCATACCGGTGAAGCATTGCATATTTATATCATGCTGGGAACCAGGTATGTGCTATCCAGCTGCTGTAGTAGAAATGTAGCTGAAGGGGTTGTCCCAGAATCAACAATTATCACCTAGGTGATAATTGGTTGGTGAGGATAAAAAAAAGGGATTAAAAAGCGCTGCTTAGTGAGATAAATAAGTAATTTAATGGATGGTCATAGAACAATTGCTACGCGTTTCAACGCCGGACTGGCGTCTTCGTCAGGCAAGTCAAACAGACAAAAATGAGCAGGTATATATACAGATGTTGATGGTCTTAATTGGGCCAATTCAGACTGTGCTGTGGACCAAAAAAAACGCCCAAAAACACAGGCAGGTCAAAGTTCAGAGCAGACAGGTAAACAATTCACAAAAAACACAGTGTGCTAAAATGATCGAGTTGACCGATTCAATGCACAGTTATAACGGGAGATAAATCGTTGAACAAGGGTAGACAAGAATGTATAGTACATACGTGAAATTACGGCAGACTAAAAGCTTATTAAAAACAGAGATAAACATTGCAGTAAGGCCCCATGCACACGAACGTGTTTTTGCGTCCGCAATTCCCCCGAAAATCCACGGGAGAATTGCGGACCCATTCATTTCTATGGGCCCATACACACTATCCGTGTTTTCACGGGTCCCCGCATGTCCGCAAATCCGTGCCGCACAAACTCAGGACATGTCTTATTACGGCCCGGAAATTCGATGCGGACATGCCCATAGAAGTCAATGGGCCCGTGGAAAATTCGGGTACACCTCCGTGTGTCAACCGCAGTTTGCGGATTTGCGGAAGTATTGCTAGGCGACGACCGGGAATGAGTTCTGTCGTCATCCTGTTTTACCTAGGCTTTTTTTTTTTATCCGCATTTTGCGGATTACATATGGATGAACTGCGGATTACATACAGATGAACTGCGGAGGACATTTCACGGAACACAGTCCTGGAATTTGCGGACCAGAAAAACACTACGGTCGTGTGCATGAGGCCTAAGTGTTTAAACAAACAATAGATGTAAAGATCCATGTAGTGAATTGGTTTGGATACTTAAGGACAGTAAATAAACCTAAATGCAAACAGACAAAGGCCGTAGCCAAGACGACCGCAAACAGTACGGTGGCCGGTGAGTTCCAAAGAGCAATGGAACGCTTGGTGTCACGCAAACGCAGACGGTCGCGCGGCGCTGGACAGAGTACTGACACCCCATGTACTATTCACAGCACTGACCCCTATTCATCACATTTATTTATTTATTTATTTATTTATTTTTATTACATTATTACACAGTTCTGACACTTTCATACATACATATTTATTATTTTTTACCATCCATTCACACCCTAGCACTACACTGACACTCATTTATCGCACACCTTTGAGCACTTAGTTCGCCACTCCCCTCAAGACTAGTGGGAGGGGCTATCACTATTTAATGCACACACCTTCTGCAGCATTCTTTGACCCGTCTGCGTCCTGATGGGAACGGGTTTTCACCCACCCACCTACCTAGTAAGTTTGGCCTTTTTTGTGGTTTTGATGAGATCTATGTCCCATTTTTTCTGTTTGTGTTTTTAAATTAGGAACGAAAAGTTCTGGTTAGGGACTCGCAAGGCACTGGGGACCCTTGACGTTGGGTTGCGAGCTTTGCGTATTTTGGCCAAAATAACAACTAATACCCCATGTTTCATGGATATTTCTTACTACGTATACTACACTTTTTTTCAGGACGCAGCCGGGTCTTATATGCTGGGAGGGCATGATGTGCTGGTGTTTGGTTTGGAATGCAGAGCAGCCCGCTTTAGCTAACACTAGCGGCGTTACAAATAGGCTGTTATTCGGCAAGATACGCCATGCCTGACGACCAGCACATTATCCCTCCACGTATTACACATAGTACTGACACCCCATGTACTATTCACAGCACTGACCCCTATTCATCACATTTATTTATTTATTTTTATTACATTATTACACAGTTCTGACACTTTCATACATACATATTTATTTTTTACCATCCATTCACACCCTAGCACTACACTGACACTCATTTATCGCACACCTTTGAGCACTTAGTTCGCCACTCCCCTCAAGACTAGTGGGAGGGGCTATCACTATTTAATGCACACTCCTTCTGCAGCATTCTTTGACCCGTCTGCGTCCTGATGGGAACGGGTTTTCACCCACCCACCTACCTAGTAAGTTTGGCCTTTTTTGTGGTTTTGATGAGATCTATGTCCCATTTTTTCTGTTTGTGTTAGAGAATGCAGAAGAACAAGGAGCATCAAAAGGGTAAGTGAAACATGACTATGATAGAATGAATAAAAAAGAGATGAATGATATAATGAATGAAACAATGTATAAACCAGGGATAGGAAAGATTGATGTGATAGAAGGGAGATGGCAGATGATTAAAGGTTGATAATCTAGGGCAATGAATATAGACAAATATAGGTGATAATTGTCTGATTGCTGTGGGCTCCACCGATTGCGAGGACAGGTGTCCCGAACCCACAGATCCTCATTGCTACCCCCGCAGTGAGGAGGAGGTTGGATGGAGCGGCAGTCGAGCATGCGCCTGTTCTTTCCATTCAATGTTTATGGGACTGACAGAAACAGCCAAGCGCTATACTGTGCTGTTTATGTCACTCCCATAGACTTTGAATGAAGTGGCAGCGAGCATACTCGACCACCGCGAAGTTCAATGTCCTCCTCAATGCGGTCAAGCAGTGAGAAGGAAGAGGGGGTTCAGGAACCCTGTTCTCATGATCGGTGGGGCCCCCAGTGATCGGACAATTTTCACCTATCCTGTGGAGAGGTAATAATTGTCAATTGTGGGAATACCCCTTTAACACTAGTGTTAATGTATCCCTAGCCAAAGAATTAAGTTGTAAATAAATCTGACAAGCAGGAGAAGGAATCTTCTGATTTGAATGCACTTATGATGAAGACCCGTTCGAGAAGACTGATCATTGCAAAGCCCTTTAAGGCCAGTGGCTGTGGACAATTTATTCATGGTAAAATATTATACTTTGCCTGTGACAAAGTATCAGAAGTATAAGCACAGGGGTCCACTATATCCAGCCAATCCATAATAATCGTCCTAAAGTGAGTGACAACATTTCATCCTTCACAATGGGGCCACGATTAAGAGGTGTGGCGGTGTCTTTGAGCAATATATAATATTGCAGAATGCTCTTATATACTCGTGTAGGGAATTCCATTTTACACTTCATAAGCTGTAGTGCACACCAGTAGATTACTATCTGTGGTGGCATCATGCTTGCCTCCTCTCTACGTTTTTCCATTCATTGCATGTCATAGAAGTGCTCGGTGTCAGAAAATGAATGAAAGACCAACTAACCATTATATAATACCTATAGATAAATCCAGATTTTTAGGTTGAAGGAAGAGATAGAAGATCTCCATGTTGTTTTGTGCCCACAGACACAGTTATTGAATGCTAACCTTTAAAGGGTAACTAAATGCTCAACAAAATTCTGACATGTCATAGTGACATGTCAGAAGTTTTGATTGGTGGTGGTCCGAGCACAGAGACACCCACCAATCTCTAAAACGAAGCGTCAGAAGCGCTCGTGTGAGCGCCCAGCCGCTTAGTTTCTGTTAGGCTTTTTCCGGAAAAAGACGATGTATCGGTGTTATGACGGGGTAGGGAGACAGACAGGTGAGCCCTAATCTACCCGCCACTCAGTGCCTGCCTACTTGCACGGCCCGTCCTAGGCGACGGCGTACAACTGGGCGACGGTCCCTACGCTCAATATGTGCATGACAGACAAACAGACAAGGGTACACAGAAGTTAAGGGAAATGGGGCAGTTGCCCACGGCAACACCGTGAGCAACAAGAGTAGTGAACGAGCCGAGTCAAACCAGGAGTGTACGAGGTACCAAACGCAGAGCAGGAGCGAAGTCAGTAAAGCCAGGGTCAAAAATGAAGCAAGGTCAATAGTAATAGCAGGAACAGCAGAGCCAGGAAACAGGAGAGAATCACAGGCAAAGGACAAGCAGCAACTGAAGGTATAAATAGACCGAGGGCGGGAGCTAGAACCGTTTGGCCAGGCTGTGATGGGTTCTCCCACTCCTCAGCTTCCCAGCCTGAGTGGTGGCAGATCGAGTCACTCTATCAGACCTAGGAGCAGATGCAGACAGATTAACCACAGGCGGCGACACAGAAGCCACATAGACTTTCTATTGAGCATGAACTCCGATACATTGATTTCCGGAAAAGGCCGAACAGAAACGAAGTGACAGAGCGCTCACACGAGCACTTCTGCCGCTTCGTTTTAGCGATTGTTACGGGTCTCAGTGCTCAGACTCCCACCAATCAAAACTTTTGACATGTCAGAAGTTTGTTGAACGTTTAGTTACACTTTAATGGCAGTACAGCGTGAGTATACTCACAATGACAACGTCACATATTAGAAACATCTAAAACACTGAGAAATAGACTTGGTTTGGAGTAGGTTAAACTCATGCATTGTGGTATTCTCTATAAATGAGGTGCACAATGAGTTGACATTGTAGATCCCTAAAATGGCGGGGGGGGGGAGGATTCCACTAAAGTGGCCTGTGGTGGCAAAAATTTAAAATCCTTCTGTCTAATTACTTTAGCTGCAGGCAATGAATAAGGGCAACAATATTAGGAGTAGACATAGGGAAAGCAATGGGGGTGTTTCCTTAAATCATCAGCTCGCCCTTAATAAAAGACACAATAATTTACTCACTGCAAAGGCAATATTACAAAATGGTGTCATAAATAGTAGCAACAATATTGGTAAGGATGCCGCTCGTGTCTTCTACAACTTAGAATTGCAAAGTGTTATGGCTGAATGTAGCCCCAAGTGTAATGATCAAAGCACCCCCTCTGATGTCGGCTGGTTGACTTATTGGGGGCGTGCGAGCTGTTGAAGGGATGGAAAGCGTGTAATAAATTGTAGCAATAAATAATTTGTTTACGCAGATTGATAATCACAGAAAACTAATTAGTATTAAATTAATTTTTCATAATTGTATGGTATATTCCGTTTAAGTTAGGATCCCACTTCTTGTCTCCAGAACAAATGGGTTTAATTACGGTTAACTAGATGTTTTTATTTGTCATGAATATTGTATAGACATTAGTGAAATATAGTCAGGATAAGTTTTCATAGCAAAATCTCTGGAGGTCAAGTGCTGTGTCCTGTTACATAAGCATTTCTCGTAAAAAAAATCATCGTTCTGGGTATCCGAGGTATTATATAAACTCATTCCATATCGCTCCACATACATCTTCATGTTTTAATGGTATAATTACGGCTGGAATATTAGTGTTCTGTCACTTTAAAACAAACTGGGGTCATTACTATGGAAAAATATCAAATTAAATATGTAGTAAGAAAAAAAATATATCTCAGAAATACGTTAATTTGCAATAAAGGTGGGACTCTAATAAAGACGAGTAGTTCAATGGTGGTTTTCGAAGAACATCAAATGAAAGACCAGCTTATGTTTCTAAATTATATAGTAGCTTTAATCTGTTTATTTCCTATATGGATCCTCTTATGCCATTCTTACATTTCACAGTCATATCAGTGGTATCTCAGATCCCCAAAAGTTTCCTGAAAGCCGGTCCTGACTGTTGGAGGATGTGGTAAATGCACTTTGCAAGCAATTGGAGTTGTGGAAATCGTTGTATAGAGATGGGAGTGGATCCATAGCGATCTACTGAAACAATTGGGATGCTGGCTCCCTGATCCCCAACAATGTGACTATTTGACATGGGAAACCTCTTTTAATCTGTTAAGACCCTTAGTATCCTAATTATGATCGACTGCACCATAGTGGTTTGCTGCACTACTGCTTAGGCTGTTAAAGAGAACCTGACTCTATCTGCAGGCCGCATGGAGGAGCTGAGCAAATCATTAAATAGTTTTTTTTTAGGAAAAGATTCAGTTGCATAAATAGGAGCAGAGCTTCTGTACTGCAGCACGGCCTCTATTCCGTGACCAGAGCCAACTGCTTCCGGCATGGACGTCCAGTGGCCGGAGGGGCTTAATGGTGCGGGGTCCGGGTGTTGGACCCCCACAGATTATGTACTGATGACCTATCCGGTGGATAGGTCATCAGTTGTCTGGTAGTGGACAACACCTTTAAGCTTTATTTACATAAAACCCCTTTGATCGATACATGGAAATGGAGTCCAGAAGCTGCATGAGGCAGCATTTAGGCCTCATGCACATGACCATAACTGTGTGCAGGGCCCGTGATTACGGCCTGCAGACTATCATCCGCGGGCTGTCCACAATCACGCACCGTGCACATACAAGACGTGCATTGACTTTTAGTAGCCCGGACCGCAAATGCAGCCCGTATAATGACTTGTCCTTTTTTTTTGTGGTCCGTGGTCCAGGCTCCCGACCAATGCAGGGACCGTGGAATCCATGGTTGTGTGCATGGGCCCATAGAAATGAATGGGTCTGCAATTCATCCCCATTTTTGCGGATGAATTGGGGACGCAAAAACATGTTCGTGTGCACGGGGCCTAAGACAGTGAGGCCACTAACTCTTCTTAAGCCTCGTTCACCTCTGCGTTGGGGTCCCGTTCTGACATTCCATCAGAACGGGACCCTGAACAGACACAAACGGAAACCAGAGGTTTCCGTTTCCATCACCATTGATTTCAATGGTGACGGATCCGGTGCCCATGGTTTACGTTTGTCTCTGTTGTGCACCGTATTCGTAGTTTTGCCGGAAGCAATAGCATAGTCGACTACGCTGTTGCTTCCGGCAAAATGACGGGTCCGGTGCACAACAGAAACAAACGGAAACCATGGCACCGGATCCGTCACCATTGAAATCAATGGTGATGGAAACGGAAACCTTTGGTTTCCGTTTTTGTTAGTTTGTGTCTGTTCAGGGTCCCGTTCTGACGGAAAGCTCCAACGGAACATCAGAACGGGACCCCAACGCAGATGTGAATGAGGCCTTACCTGGTTAGTAAAGATATTGCCAACCTGTCCCTCATGCATCCTGCATAGACCCTTTCTTTGCTGGGCTATTTCTCCTCATCCCATAGAAAAATATAGTAGATTTCTGAAAGTGCTGTAAAGCATTCTCCTGACACTGGTGGTGCCTGGCAGACTCTACACCTTTAAGTGCTACTCGCAGGTCAGTATAATACACAGACAATGGAAGTTTGCTTGATATTCTTAAACTCCGTTTACACTCCCCGAGCTGTGTCTTTTGTCAGTCACAAATAGCATTATGACAGTAACAGCAAAGTGGATTCTTCATTTTCGAAAGATCCATTAGCTTTGATGGGCCTTTCTTCATACATTAGTAAGTGTGTACATAGTCGAGACGAGGCATTCTTCAGTCGCTGGCCTTGCGAGATGAAAGATAGGACCAGCTTTTGAAAGTGGCTTGTATGGCACATGCTACAAAACGAGCAGGCGAAGCAATCCACTTAATAGATTACAGTAATTATCCAATCTTTGGCTAGTTTGTATTGGCAAACTATAAATACAGTTCGCATTAGAACAAGGTGCTTCCAGAATGTACATGAAAGGTCAGTGTAATTTGCAAGTCACTAGTCATTAGAATATGCTAAAACCCATCGCTCGAGGGCTCAGACTTTAATGATGAATACATTGATTATTAAGTAGCAAGCACACACACAAAAAATGTAACAACTGTACCGTAATGATAGGTGGCTTTATTTTAGGAAAAGATCAGGCAAGATTCAAGATGCCTGAAGTGAAAAATGTAATGTCAGTAAATTCCTTAGAGGAGCTTTCCACTATATTAAAGGGAGGAGGACGACTTTATCCATGTTAGAGATGAGATTATTAATAAATCTCTGGAAAGTCTTCGACTCCTGACAATAACGCAGCCACGGTGCATTCCATCTTGCATGTGTTTTACAATTTAAGATCGCTCACAATCCATGTGAATTATGGCTGATCCTGGGCAGATGTAGTATTCCTCTATGTTTCCTTTCATAAATCTCATGTTCCTTATATGCAAATTAGACTCTATTTTAAAAAGATAATTTCTCACCCGGTGATCGCATTCATTTGTGAGCCGCTGGTTATTCACAGCTATGGGGGGTGGTGGAGAGGGGCTCATATGTATTACCTGAGCAGAAAGCTAAGACAGTATAGGTAAAAAGTTAGTGGGGGGGGGGGGGTTGTGGGGTACAGTAGGAATGTAGGTGCCTGTTACTGTAAAGAATAAATATAGCCATTAATTTTGTTGTAGATTTGTTTTTCTTGGAGACACAAGGAATGTGATACCAGAAACATAGGATTTTTCGAATATTTAATAGTAATATTCACCTGATTTTCACTTTTAGGTAAATAAACTCTTGGCCTACTTTAGAATGATATCCTGTGAGTGTTTTAGGCTAATTTTTGAGGTACCTGCCACCAGGATAGGCCTCTTCATATTAGAGCATATGCCCTATCGAAGACAAAGCAAATGTTCATTTTTTTTAGGACCATTTTACATACTACAGTATATAGGATTAATGTACATAAGAGGTTGCCACCTTATATATTGAACTTCATTTACAGCCTGTATTATACTCCAGAGCTGCACCCACTATTCTGCTGGTGGAGACACTGTGTACATACATTACTTATCCTGTACTGATCCTGAGTTATATCCTGTATTTTACTCCAGAGCTGCACTCACTATTCTGCTGGTGGAGTCACTGTGTACATACATTACATTACTTATCCTGTACTGATCCTGAGTTACATCCTGTATTATACTCCAGAGCTGCACTCACTATTCTGCTGGTGGAGTCACTGTGTACATACATGACATTACTTATCCTGTACTGATCCTGAGTTATATCCTGTATTATACTCCAGAGCTGCACTCACTATTCTGCTGGTGGAATCACTGTGTACATATATTATATTATATTATATTACTTATCCTGTACTGATCCCGAGTTACATCCTGTATTATACTCCAGAGCTGCACTCACTATTCTGTTGGTGGAGACACTGTGTACATACATTACTTATCCTGTACTGATCCCGAGTTACATCCTGTATTATACTCCAGAGCTGCACTCACTATTCTGCTGGTGGAGTCACTGTGTACATACATTAAATTACATTACTTATCCTGTACTGATCCTAAATTACATCCTGTATTATACTCCAGAGATGCACTCACTATTCTGCTGGTGGAGTCACTGTGTACATACATTACATTACTTATCCTGTACTGATCCAGAGTTACATCCTGTATTATACTCCAGAGCTGCACTCACTATTCTGCTGGTGGAATCACTGTGTACATACATTACATTACTTATCCTGTACTGATCCTGAGTTACATCCTGTATTATACTCCAGAGCTGCACTCACTATTCTGCTGGTGGAGTCACTGTGTACATACATTACATTACTTATCCTGTACTGATCCAGAGTTACATCCTGTATTATACTCCAGAGCTGCACTCACTATACTGCTGGTGGAGTCACTGTGTACATACATTACATTACTTATCCTGTACTGATCCAGAGTTACATCCTGTATTATACTCCAGAGCTGCACTCACTATTCTGCTGGTGGAGTCACTGTGTACATACATTACATTACTTATCCTGTACTGATCCTGAGTTACATCCTGTATTATACTCCAGAGCTGCACTCACTATTCTGCTGGTGGAGTCACTGTGTACATACATTACATTACTTATCCTGTACTGATCCTGAGTTATATACTGTATTATACTCCAGAGCTGCACTAACTATTCTGCTGGTGGAATCACTGTGTACATACATTACTTATCCTGTACTGATCCTGAGTTACATCCTATATTATACTCCAGAGCTCCACTCACTATTCTGCTGGTGGAGTCACTGTGTACATTTATTACCTTTCTTATTCTGTACCGATCCTGATTTACAGCCGGAGTTCTACTTCAGAGCTGCAGTTATAATTCTCCATGCTTCAGCGCTGAAGTCCCCCATAATTTCCAGCTTGATCAATGTCTGCACAACGTTTTCTCTAGTGATTTGCATTCTGGGAAGGTCGTCTTTACCCACATATTATGTTACCACCCCCCTCCCAATCATCTTCGTTTTCTGGACCTCTGGAAATCGGACATGTAGTGGGATATTGGAGTTAACAAGAAGATCCAGATGTAAATGCAGATGAGTACGGGAATTACGTGAGCTAGTGGATGCTACTGCACCTACAAAATAGCCCCATGTGTCTCAGGCGGCCATAAGGGTGTAGTGTTCTTCTCGGCTGATTGGCCCGTAAGAGATTCTTTCAGACAGTCAGCGGGATGTGGTGCTCAAAATAAAGTCCTCGCTATCCAGTACGTTTTAGGGATTCTAAAAGATTTTGTTTTATTGTAGAGCCAACAATTTACTCAGCACATTATACTTTAGTGTCATCCCCAGTAGGACTTGGATCCCACATAAATTCACATGTCCATATGCACCCAAATTTGAAGACTTAGGCCAATAGATGCCCGGGTCACCATAAAACAGTAATGCAGTCGTTATCGTCTTATTGTCAGGCTGATTTTAGTCTGCCGACTGGTCAATAACATTTTACCTGTTTCTGCTAAAATACTTTTTAAAGACAAGGCTAATCCATTGCAGACATGAAGCTGATGAATTTCTTGCGGATACATTATATCTGTCTTCCTGTCTCTGGTACAAATCATCTGCATGCAAAACAGACAGAAACTTACAACAGGTGTTCATGATCGCGAGCCGGACGGTCAATTCTAGTTCACGTAAATTATGTGTACTGATCGAGATATTTATACAAATACGTAAAAATGTTAGTGACCTTCACGTCAACCCAGAAAAAATAAAAAAGATAAAAAAATAAATATATATATATATATTTATTTATTTTTTTTATATTTTTTTTTTATTAATTATATTGTATTGTACCCGAGCCTTTCCTGCCAGGAGCATTATTCTCTGATAAGACGGGGACTATAGCTAATTTGTGGCCTTTTCATTGTCATCTAACCGGGAAGAAATAGGTGAGAAAAATTTGCATGGTAATACACATAATTAATTATCCGTTCTCACATCAAATCTGACGTTGATGAATCAGCCTCTGATATAACTGCCTTTGCATGACACTCGTTTGCTGGGTGGAAAGGGAAAATTAGTGAGACCAATTTTAACACATGCAAATTTCCATGCGTATGTGAGCCTGATGAATGGAGGAGAAGGACTGAGTGCAAAAATTCAATATGAACACAACCCCCATCCTCATCAGTGTTTTTAGGACAAAGGTGGATAAAGAGAAGCCTCCAGAAAATGTACTGCTGATAATACCTTCATATGCTTCATCACCCAAGGTGCCCTATTTACACCTGGTGCTGCCTTAGGCTTTATTAATGGATAGACTTGTGAATCAGCAGTTCTGTCCTCCCTGTCTTACACACTCTGTGTCATTATTTTTCATAATAAAAAAAAATATTAAAAGAAGAGACTGACCTAAAACCTCTTGTGCCCTAGTCACCTACCTGGTTTAATTAGGGGCAGTCTGTCTTGCACTTCTAAGCCCTAATGCCCACGACCATGTGTGCTGCCCGAGTCCCGTTCATGATCTGTGGAAAGATAGGACATGTTCAATCTTCCCACAGATTGGAGGGTCAGGTCCGTTTTCACGGACTCTTAACCCACTAATGTGAATGGGTCTGTGGAAACGGGTGCTGTGAAAAACCTCAATGGGAGAAGAGGCTGCAATACCTGTGAATCGCCGCTACTTCCGTGTCAACGATTCACAGTGAGCAAGAAGAAATGGAAGGGAAGCAGCGCTCATACAAGCGCTGCACCCCCTTCAAAACAGCTGATCAGCGGGGGTCCCGGGAGTCTGACCCCAACCCTTTAGCTATTGATGGGCTATCCTGAGGATAGTCAAGCGAATAGATAACCCCTATACATTCCCCATATCATGTATTTGTTTTATGGAGAACCGGAGAGTCACTTGAGATGTAAGCGTTAGGCGCAGTGGCCCTTTAATACAATATAGTTTCAGATAGAGAACACTTAGTACTGATTAATGTTAAGAAACCCATAAGAGCATGCTCCTCTAAAATGAAAGGGGTTTGCCCCACAAAGGACACGCTCCGAAAGATCATTGGAATGAGCAGCCAAAATTATGCTGCCTACGGTAGTGTAGAAATTTGGGCTATAGTGACCCTTGTGTCTAGGAGAACCCACAAGCACCTCTGTAGTAGTGTTACCAGTGGGCACAATTACATATGTGAATGGCATCATTATAGCTGTTACCATCTCTATACACATACGTTTTGTTTCCTTCATTCTATAATATCTAGAGCCCACAGGTAGTGTACATCATCTCGGACATAAGCAGGAGCAACTGTGACTGTGCCCTTTATTATCCAACAGCTAATTTTCAGTGACTAGGGGCACATCATAGAGCACAACCCTCATGGCGATCTATCACATCCTTTATTTCGGGACCAATTATTTTGGTAAATAACACTGATCCAAAGTAAACATTAAAGCAGCCCCTTACTTACAATCTCATTTTTAAGTTGAGCGTGGACCAGACTGCCGTTCGTTGCTCATGGATGTCTACCCTAGATCTATACAGAGTGATTAGGTGGCAGCTTGGCGGTGGACCCACAAATTGCTTTTGCACCAAGACCCAGGTACTGTAAACTGCACGACTGAATGCATTGTGGCTTGGTCACACTGGGCCCCATTGCTGCACGTTGTATGGCAAAAGTTGGAATATTTGGGCCAATACTGTTGCTTGACTCTAAGAGGTAAAATCATAAACCGAATTTGGAGAACCATGTGAGGGGCTAAATCAGAATTGTCTTGGCTTCAAGAAGCTGTACCCCAACTGGCTATAAAATATGTCTACATGGGTAGCGGGTTGAAATTGATCTGCGTACAACTATAGCACATGGAGAAATTTCATTTTTGTAGTGTTTTCTGCCATTGTTCAATGAAGTACCTCAATCACTCGACTTTTAATTCTCATTTTATGATATTTTTGGGTTAATATTCCCCATCACATTTATTCAAATTCTTGTGTTTAAATTTCCTTTCATGTTTTTTGCCGCGTCAATATCCAAATCTTGTCTTTTTTCTCACAAGCTGTGACATCACCGTAAATAATAAATCTCATTGGCTCCCAAAACACAATCTCATTGGTAGGATAATAATTAACACATTAGCTTACATGGTAGGGATGCTTCCTTTATTAATGAGAAACTCGCACATTCTATTTGCATTAATTTATGAGGTTTAAAATTAATTTAACGTGGCCTTTGATGACCTCAAATCTGCTAAGACAAAGCCCTGGCATTGTACTACCCGTTAAACCATTCATTATACATTTTATGCAAATAGTGTTTGTTTATAAACAAATTAACTGCTCGGATTTTCAAAACAGGTGCTGTGTTGTGAATGCGTACTAAATGATGTGGTACTGAAAGAATTAATTAGACCTTCAGATGTAATTAGTTGCAATAATTTGCGTGATTAGCGGCTTGGTTAAAGAGTAAGACACACACATTGTAATGCATGGCAGAGTCACTGCAGTCGATGTGTATTTCATAGGGAGAGGATGAGCTTCTGTGCACCGTGGAAATTTTTCAAAAAATTGCTGACATAACTGCAGTTAATTACCAAGTATTCTGTAAAGGGAGATCTGTTCACTGAGCTTATAGGGAAATGTATAGGGTAGAGAGGACTTAAATGTGCAGTTCTACGGGGCCCCACAATCTTTTCCATTGACAATAGATGGGCCACGGTATCAAGCTGAACCCAGAATTGGATTAGGCAAACTGGAGGGAGGAGTATTAGGCTGGGTTTCCACAGGACATTTTTTGTCCATTTTTTTTCATCATTTTTATCAAGTTTTAATGTGCTTCTTGATTGCTTTGAAAACGCATTTTAAAGAGGATCTGTCACCAGTTTATTAATTCCCTGTCTCCTAACTAATCCAAGAGGCGCTTTGCTGCTGATAACTACAATGGTATTTCTATTTAAAAAACATTTATTATTTGCAAAGTTCTGAGCATTTTTCAAAATATGCTAATTTGGCTCTAATAGTCAAATAGGAGGTGACTCTTTCTTTTCACTCTGGGCGGTGTAATGTTTTCTGTATGACGCTGTCCAATCATCATACATCTTCTCCCCCTTCCCAACAACACAGCGCGATCATATAGTATACAGCTTCCATTCCCTACTGTGTATTCAACTGGTGATATCTCCGGTTGTGTCACAGCTAGAACTGCGATGCTAGAGTCATATGAAAGACTGGAATCTCATCTTTGTTCACTGCTGTTCTAGGTGGTCCCCAGCCGGAGATATGACTATTTGAAGTGACCCCCCTTCGCTCCAGCCTCAGTCTCTCACACTGTGTGAAGCAGCTTCATGCTGATAGGACAGAGGCTGTGAGGTAGCTCCACCTCAGGAGAATCGCTGGTTGTGACGCCCTCTTGTCTAGTATGGCCTCAATTGCATATTTAGAAAAATGCTCTTAAATTAAAATAATAAACGTTTTGGGACACAATTTTTACTATTATTATCAGCGCCTATTAGATTAGTGAGGAGACAGGGCATCACTAAACTACTGACAGATCCTCTTTAAACACCCACATGCGTTTTGCCACGATTTTGCCATGTGGTTTTCGGCCTTGCGGCTATTGTGGGTGATGCACATTGAAGCCCTGGGAGAAAAAAATTCAAGAAAGAATTACCGATGACATTTTTGGAAGGTCTTTTTCTTAAACGTTTTTGACAAGTTGACTGGATGGATATAGCTTTTCTATCTCGTTCCCTATGAGATTCCACCCTGGGATTGAACTTTTGAAATGTATTTATTATAAAGAACAGGGGTGCAGACGGTATTTATTATCTCACAACAAAATTTTCACATACATTGTATTTAATAAACCAAAATTAGCTATGATAATATGCCTGGCAATATATTTACTGAAAATACAATGTATATTTTCCTTATTTTTTGTACCGCCCCCCCCCCCTCCATTTTTTTCATGGTATCCTTGTGACTCCATTTAACACATTAGAGAGACTTCTCCAGGAACAGACTGTAGTGTTTTAATATTGTGCGCTAACATTAATAGCTTTTCGATACCCTAAGCTTCTAAATAAGATCTTTGTAAATCAGTCTTTGCTGTGTATCTATCAACCCTAACAGAGAATTCAAATAAAATTAAGATTTGTCTGTCATGAGTTGTTGCATTGAGTAGCCCCAGGCAATGACGAAAGGAACTCTGAATATTCTGGGGGTTGATTAAGATTAATGAGCAAAGAAACTTTTCAGAGATGGATAAACAAGCATTTTGTTAGCTAATTTATTTGTTCTCCGTCTTATGGTGAGAAGAGGAAATTTTTTTTACCCTGTGCACTTTCGAAGTCATAATTTATAAAAGAGGCACAGAATATAAATAAGTACAATCACAAAAACCTTAACAAAATAGGCATCAGTGTAAAATGTTCTTTTAGGGTTTAGTAGCATAGTAACCCCTTAACTACGAGCAACGGATATATGCGTCGCAAGCAGGTGTAAGTTCCCACATAGCGACGGATATACCCCTCGCTCTGATCAGGTGGGTACTGCCAGTGTACCCACGCGATCAGCGGCAGGAGCACAGCTGTTACACACTGCCGGGCTTCTGCCCCAACTGCCGGAATCGAAGCGCGCGCCGATTCCGGCAGTTTAACTCATTAGATGCCGCTATCAATAGCGACAGCGGCATCTAATGTCTTTGACAGAGGGAGGGAGCTCCCGCTGCCACCCCATCGGCGACCCCGCAAAGAAATCGCAGGGTGCCGTCGGGTTTCCATGGCAGTCAGGGGCCTAACAAAGGCCCCAAGGTCTGCCTTCAGCAACTGCCTATTAGGCCATGCCAGAGACATGGCCTAATAGATTGCCTGTCCGTTTTACACTGACAGGCAATAATGCTTTGGTATACGAAGTATACCAAAGCATTATATAAGCAATCAGCAGATCGCATAGTGAAGTCCCTCTGGTGGGACAAAAAAAATAAAATAAAATTACAGTAAGGGTATGTGCACACACACTAATTACGTCCGTAATTGACGGACGTATTTCGGCCGCAAGTCCCGGACCGAACACAGTGCAGGGAGCCGGGCTCCTAGCATCATAGTTATGTACGATGCTAGGAGTCCCTGCCTCTCCGTGGAACTACTGTCCCGTACTGAAAACATGATTACAGTACGGGACAGTTGTCCTGCAGCGAGGCAGGGACTCCTAGCATCGTACATAAGTATGATGCTAGGAGCCCAGCTCCCTGCACTGTGTTCGGTCCGGGACTTGCGGCCGAAATACGTCCGTCAATTACGGACGTAATTAGTGTGTGTGCACATACCCTAAAAATAAAATAAAATCACTTTTTTTCCCCTAAAAAGTGGTTTTATTTAGTAAAAGTGTCAAAAGAAATAACACATACACATATATGGTATCCCCGCGATCGTAACGACTCAAACAATAATGTTAACGCATTAATTACACCGCCGGGTGAACGGTGTCCAAAAAAAACGCAAAAAACAATGGCAAAATTCCTTTTTTTCTCCCACTCCCATAAGTCCCATATACCCCAAAATTCTACCAATGAAAACTATACCTTGTCCCGCAAAAAACAAGGCCACATCGACGGAAAAATAAAAAAGTTACGGCTCTTGGAATGCGGCGATGCAAAAACAAGTAATTTTTTTTTTAAAAGTGATTTTATTTTGCAAACATAGGAAAACATAAAACCTTTACATAGTTGGTATCCCCATAATCGTGCCAACCCATAGAATAAAGGTAACGTGTTATCGCCGCATAGTGAACGGCGTAAATTTATAATGTGAAAATCAATGCTGGAATAGCTGTTTATTTTCAATTCTTTCCTAAAATAAAGTTAATAAAAGTTAATCAATATATTATATGCACCCAAAAAATGGTGCATTTGAAAAATACAACTCGTCCCGCAAAAAACAAGCCCTTATACGGCTATGTCGACGGAATAAAAAAAAGTTACGACTCTTAGAATGCAACAGTGAAAAAACAAAAAATAATCCTTGGTGATTAACGCGCAAAATGGCCTGGTCATAAGGGGTTAAAGGCGAATGACATATAATGGACACATCAGAGGATCACATTGGTGGAGGCCGTAGCATCAAGAACTATAAGGCCAGGATTTGCGGCCATAATATGGACGTTAAAATGCGGACGCATTACTGCCATCTGAATTGGGCCGAGATCTACTATTCCTTTTGGTCCAAAAAGACATATAATAGACTGCGTCTCCCAGACATGACGTGAAATTCATCCAGTTTTGTCTCATTGTTCACACTCATTGGTTTTAATTATTTGTCATTTTACATGTTTGTTGCCTCCGCTAATTGTAAAGTGCTGTGGAATATGCTGGTCCCATATAAATAAACCATCACATATTCAACAGAGATTTGCTTCTTTGTGCTGTAGTTGGGTGGTTGTTTGGGCTCATAGACTTCATTTCCTATATATCATGACATGTCACAACATTTGTTTTTTTTTATTAATTTTCCCTTTTGAATATGTGGGGTCTTTGAGGACTTAGCAAAATGATTACAAAAATAAATGGACATGCACCGTATAAGGTTCACACGGTGAAGATTTTGTCACAGATTTTCTGTGGTTCTTTGCACTGCAAAGATTGAATTCCCACGACATATCTACAAAAGATTTGACATGCTGCGGATTTAGAAATCAGCAGGACTTCCTCAATTCCGTGCAGATTGTTTCCCGCTACTTGTAGATTGGGTTTTGAAAACTCCATCCATATGCAGTGTATTGTAATTGTCATGCATTTTCAGTATGGAACCTCCTGAAGTCACGGTCCATATATAATCACCGACGTATACGTTTAACGTAACACATAGGATCTTATGTTGAAAAAACCAACTTAAATACGTGTTTTAAGCAGGACCCATCAGGATGGAACAGCATCGTCTACTACACTATTCCACCCTTCAAAAACAAGTATACTAGCCCGACTGAGGACAAAAGTACACTCTTTTGGCCTCCGTCAGGATAATAGAGTTTTCCAGACGTACACGCTAAACGTAGCTCAATGTGTGGAATAGGCCTAAGGGCTCATTCAGACGAGCGTGTTCCGCGTCTTTGTGCTGTCCGTTGAAATAACTGACAGCACACGGACCCGTGCAAGTCAATAGGGCTAATCAGACATGTATGATTTTTCACGCGAGTGTCCGTTGCGATAAACAAACTGCATGTCCTATTTTGGTCCGTTTTTGCGGACCATGTTGCCCATTGAATTCTATGGGTGTGTGAAAAACACGGACAGCACACGGACTACATCAGTAAAGAAATGCAGAGAAATGTAAAAACAAAAAGAAAAAGGAAGTGCTCGCAGAGCAGAATCACGGACGTGAAATACGGTCTGTTTTTTGCGCATGTAAATCGTACACCCCTGTGTGAAAGAATCCTAAGACTACATGCACACGTTGCGTATTTTGCTGCAGAAAATACGCAGCAAAACCGCAGGAAAGCGCAAGAAATTAGCAGGAAAAAACCTCATCTGAAGGTGCGTATTTTGATGCGTGTTTTTTTGGTGTGATTTTTACGGTTTCCTGCATACAGATGTAGCCATCTTTATCTTGACTTAACGCATTAAATATACAGTCAAGAAACAAACTTTACCTTTTTAATGGCTTTTGTTGTATGATATCACGCTGCAGCAAGTTATCAGAGTCAAGATAAAGATGGCTACATCCGTAAATAGCAGCATTTTCATGATGCGGGTTTTGCTGCGTATTAATCCAGAACACGGGGGAGAGAAGTCGCAAGCGGAGCTGCAAGATAAATTGACATGTTGCTCTTCCGAAAATAAGCACCGAGGGTCAATTTACGTGCGGGAATATACTGCAGCGTGTACACGAGATTCCCTGGAATCTCATTGCCAATGCTGGCACTGTATTACTCTGCGGCTTTGTCGCATGCAAATACGCGCGGCAAAACCGTGCCTAATACGCATCGTGTGCATTGACCCTAAGGGTATGTTCACACGGCCTATTTTCAGCCGTTTTTCGGGCCGTAAACGCCCTGAAAAACAGCTAACAATGCGGCAACTGAACGCCTCCAAACATCTTCCCATTTATTTCAATGGGAAAAACTGCGTTGTAAAAACGGTGCGTAAAAAAACGTCCGGTAAAAAAAGAAGTGCATGTCACTTCTTGAGCTGTTTTTGGGGATCTTTATCATTGACTCAATAGAAAAAACGCTCCAAAAATGGCCGTAAAAAACGCAAGTTGCTTAAAAAACGGCTGAAAATCAGAGGCTGTTTTCCCTTAAAAAAAACGTCTGAAAATACAGAGAAGTTTTCAAGTGTGTGAACATAGCCTAAGGCCTGATTCACACGAGCGCTGCGCATCTCGGACGTGAACAACTGCAGTTTTTCACGTCCGAGGTGCATCCGTGCTCAGCGCTGCGGGACGCGATGTCACGCATCTCCCATAGTTGAGAGTCTATGGAGGGATGCGTGATAAGACAGGACATGTCCTATTTTCCCACGGACCCTTCACACGGTCCGTTGAACCAACGGCTGTGTGAACGGCCACAGTGAATTACATAGGTCCGTGGGACGGCCGCTGTTTCAACGGCTGTCCTAAGAGGTATGTTTGTGAGCTGTGTCCAATCTGAATTGGCAGACTGCAACTCTGTGCTATACTTACAGTAAGTCCTCACAAGTATAAAATATCTTGGTACAGTTGTATGTTGCTACAAAACTCCTTTGTGTCTTCAAATATTCCTATATATTACAGATACCAGATACATATTAGGACAGATTTACAATGCACATGCTGTCTGCCACAATTACCTATTTTAGACACTTTTTGTGGCACGCTCGACTAGGGAGTGTGGCTTAGCGGGAAAGGGAGTGCGGTCTAGCAGAAAGAAGCTTGGTGTACAATGCACCAACATGCGCCAAAGTTTTCATAGCCATCATAAATAGCATATCATAGATGGGGCCCCTGTCAGAGATTCTGCATTGGGGTCCAGAAGTTTTCAGTTATGCCTCTGTATGTCTTTGTACCATGTACTTTAGGTTGACTGATCGCACTGATATTGTGTTTATAATAAAATAAACGTCTTATCGGTTGGCTGGTGACCTCCCAATCTTATGTCCTTTTATTTTTGAGGCTAGTAAAATGGACAGAGATCCACAGTCTGATAAACTTGAGATCTTGTCAACCAGAACATCCTTCGCATCCACTGCTGTTTCTTAATAGACGTAAAACCGCCTACTCAATAATCCCTCACTCGTCTTTCCTCTGTGTCTCTTCTTTTCATCGGTTTAGCCAGTTTGACGGCATGAAGTCAGAAGGGAGGTTATGATCTGAAAGTTCAGCCAAATGTTATCAGCTGTGGAGTCTTTGCTAAGGGAAAGGGTCTTTGAGCCCCTGTGACCGCAGCCAATAATAGCTGCACACCGCTGATAGCATCAACAGCTGTCAAAGATCCAGTCATTTGTGGCTCATCTGTAAACGTAAACACCTGTATCCAGTCAAGCTTTCAATGTGATCCCCTTCCTTTCCTATGATCTTGATTTGTTCCTTAAAGGTGCTGCCAGGATAATCTAAACTGCCAGCTGATTTATGAAGTGAGAGTCCTTCAAAAGTTTGGCAAAGCTTGAAGAATTGAGTGAGCCGAGTGTGGCACGCTTTTTGACACCGAGTTTCAAAATATCCTCTTAGCCGGCGTTCCAAGTCTGAACTGCCAGTAAATATGTAAAGCCCCTGTGTGTGTGGCAGCGCGTGTCACGTGGTGGGATGCAATACGTTTGTTTTGGATATGTCTTGTGATAAATTATACCAATGTGAGTCACAAACCTTTTGTCTCGAATGCCCTGACTGTACGGTTAAGTTATTGAGAAGGTCTGTCTAACATCAAACCGTGGAGTAGAGGTTGTCTCTCACTGCTGATACCTAGATCAAATAGTCGCTAAGAGAAAGTTATGAACAGCGACTCCTGAAACGACCAACCACTTTATACATTTAAGGAAAGTGTTTACCTTATCCCTTACCTTGTACTCTGGTTTATTATTGCTGAGTTATACAATGAGATAGCTTGACCGAAGAAACGGTAACGATGAGATTACCAAAAACAAAACATATCAAGCATATCGAGGCTGCTAACTCAATACTAAAATGGTTGTAAACAAATTACTTCTCTTTTCTTGGGGACTCTGGCAGAATTAGAAGCAAGGGGACCTGACCTAGTATTGGTGCCATCTTGTTGTGTCATTCGGAAGGAAAAGCCCTAATGTTTTGGAAACATTATCACACTTGGCACTTTTTGGGAAACCATTTTATATTGAAGCTATATTCTATTACCTTAAAAGCGAAATTACACTTATTTGCTTAGGCCCCATGCACACGACCATAAAAAATCTCCGTAATTGTGGACCGCAATACTGTCCGCAATTAGGGACCCGCCCGGTTCTATTGGCCGCGGACACCTTTCCGTATCGCTACGGATAGGTGTCCGTGCCATGCCGGGAATTATGGAGCATGTCCTACTTTTCGTTTTTTACGGGCCGTGCTCCTATACTTTGTGATTACGGACACGGCCGTGTGCATGAGGCCTTAGTCAGTACCCTTTGGCGCTTTCATGAAGAACCTGTAAAGTTGTTATACTCTATACATATAGCGTCAACCAGGATTGGACTGAAAATATCCTGAGTGTCTAGAGAAGCATGGACATTTTGATGGACTGATGTGAGACAGCTGATTAACTAGTGGTAGATATCTGTTGGCGGATTTGGAAAGGTGACTGGGTAAAGTGGGGTTCTCTATTCGAGGTATGAGAGAGGCCTATCTAGTTATACCTTGGACACTGTTAGTGCAGGATTGCTTCGTCTGCCTCTAAGGCTACATTCACACGAACGTATCGGATTCACGCACGTGAATCTGGTCCGTGTGTGTAGCGTTAGGCATCAGTGTGCTTTGCGAGTGGCATGTGTTATTCATGCACTCACAAAGCACATTTTTTTTCAATCTAATTGATGTGCAAATCACGCACCGCACACAGATGTGCATCAGTGTGCGGTGCGTGGTTTTCACGCACCCATTGACTTCAATGGGTGCGTAGGTGCGGGAAAACGCACCAATGTAGGACATGCAGTGAGTTTCTCGCTGCGTGAAAACTCACGCATGTGTGAATGGCCAATGGGTCCGTGTGCTGCGCGTGATTTTCATGCGCAGCACACTGATGTTGTTCGTGTGAATGGGCCCTAACCTGCTGCAGTCTACATGACATATAGTCAGGCACATCAGTTAGGCCCCATGCACACGACGATAGATTTCATCCATCCGAAAATATTGTCCATAAATACGGAATCGTAGTTATTTATAGTCATCCACATATACGGAACGATGTCCGTAAATACGGTCCATAGTGTATCCATAATGCATCCATATTTACGGATCCGTAAAATGAAAACCACAAATGATATGCAACATCTGAAAACCTGGCGTCGCCCAACAACACTACCGTAATTATGGATGGCTATGGGTGCACATCCGGAATTACGGAAGCGCCCATAGACTTTAACGGGGAGTCCGTGCCGTAATTACGGACAAAAAAAGGACATGTTCTATCATTTCTACAAACGGACAACCATATGTAAAAATATGGAAAGGTGTCCGTAGCCCATAGAAATTAATGGGTCCGTAATTACGGATGAAAAATACGGTCGTGTGCATGGGGCCTAACTGTTTAGCCGTTCTGTACCACCTCTGAATTGTACAAAGCTGTAATATGGCGCCCATAGACTTCTATAGGGGTTTATTGTATACCCAATATGTCTCCAACTACATACAGAGGTTTTATTTCTGTTTGACTTTGTATTAATCCAAAATAACAAAAATGTCCATACTCCAAAGGATGCTGTATTATGTTTTGAAAGTATTTATTGAAATATTGCTTTACAAAACAATACATATCCCTACGCAGGGGGACGAAATATACATAGTTAAATTAACAAAAGTTAAAAGGATGCTGTATTCTCAGCATTGCTTCTAAAGACTAATTCCCTAATATGGCGTTGTATGGAACACCTCACGGTGGCACACGGTGTCCTACGCCTCCCTACCACCTCCTGCCACGTTCATGAGGTCTTATCAGGAGAAAAAACACAATTCTACAATTAGCCAACTAACCTATCAACAATTATGGAGACTAGAGGTTCTTCCATTAAGCTACTGCTAAAGGAGTGGTCTCATCAGAAACAACCCCTTTCAGAATGCGACCCCTGGGGCGATCAGCTGATCACCCTGAGATCTGCTCCCGGCAAACAGCTGATTTTGCCTGAGGAAGCTGCAACCAGCCAGGTATTTCCCCTGCAGCCGTGTACCTGGCGTTCAGAGCGGCTCTCCGTCGTGGCTCATAGAGGGGTTCTGCGCGGGTTACCCCTCTCTGATGGCCATATGCCCTAAAAAGGCAAGGCCATTCTAAGAAAACGGTGACACTTCCTTTACTAAAAAGAAATGTACGTTCCACCCTGGATTACTGAGAGTGCCCTGACTGAGTGCAGGCAAAAATATGCCACGCTCCTTTTGAAGTAGGTGGTAATTTCTTTGCAGAAAACACAAAAGGGTAACGATCATGTTATTAAATACACAATGTTCCTGGCTGTTTTATCCACAGATTTGTCAGGCCGCAAGGATTTAGAGACATTTGTTTAAAAATAATGATCAGCTTGTGCCGCGTCCTATCACATGTAGATCCACATTGTTCAAACTGTGTTTGACAAAATAATGGTAATATTAATATTTTATTTAGCAATGTGTTTTTGTTGGACTCAAGCAGTGAAATACGGCCTGTCTGCCGCGCAGACGAGAGCAGCTACTTTCACCCAAAGTAATCGCCGTCGCTTCATAAAGACAAAGTGAAGGCTTTTATTGTTACTATGTAGTGGCACCTATATTTTTCTTCGTTCTTAGAGCAAATACATTTATAACTAAAAGATTTCCTATCAGTAAGGGATAAACACAGAGGAGACAGCGTTACTTTCAGTGCAGACAAATGGGCAGATGGTGTTTTCTCATAGTAAAGATGTGTATCTACATATAGAGAACAGCTGTACACGATCTGTCCATATCACAAGAATATTAAGTTACAGATAATTTTTTCCGGGTGTCTTTATATAGAGCTTTAGTGATTATTTTTAAAGAATCTCTGTTATCCATTTCTCTTTCTCGGCCATATGTATTGCAGACAGCAGATTGCAGGATCATTTCATTCTTTCATGTTTTCCAGCCTGACTCGCTTTGTTTGGATCTTATCTGAAGACAAAGCCTGTATTCTTGCAGGAAGAGTTTTGTGGATGACGGATCATTCAGGTTGCACTGTACATTGTTGACTCAAGAGCTTTCAATCGGAAGTGAGGGATTGCCAGTCAAATGCTCCCTATTAAAACATAAAATAATACATATGTAAACATAATTACAACGTATTTTTATTCATGTGCAAGGTTGTACGTAGCATAGAGACAGCCCATGCAGCTGCTATGGGTCCCATAGACAGAGGAGGCCTAGGCCAGGTTGGTGCCATCTCTTTTCTAATGGATGGCAAGAACCTATGCAGGACTCCGCTCTCCATAAAGTCTCCTCTGTTTGCAAACATGAGGAATTGACCCACGATCATGGTAACGGTGTAGAGGGGGTAAACAAGCACCAGGCCCTTCTGTCCAGAGGGGCAATACCCTGCACCATAATGGAGAGCCCTTTTTGATTTTTCGCTATTTCCCGTCTTTGACCACCACTGGATAGAGAGATATGCACTTGCATTGCATAGCTGTAGGGAGGGCCCCCAGAATATTTTCATCGGGTGGGCCTAAGTTACCCAGTGTGACACAGTCTTGGACTATGGGAACAGTCCCTTAATATTATATCCCATTAATAATAATCCAGCGGTAAACTAGATTTTACTCTACAGAAGCAAAAATATCCCTTTTAGATGCAAAAGGGTTAATTTTCCATGTCCTATCTACTTACTTTTCAGAATTTCTCAATTAGCCCCAGTGTGGAGCAGAAGTGTCTGTGATTCCAGGAGACTCAATCTAGTGTACTCTATACAGCAACTGAACCTGCGGGGCTGATCCAAACCTCCCCTTCCTGCATTATACTTTTCAGACTCCAGAGCTTGAAAGAACGTTAAGAGTTTTAATGCCAGCATGCAACAAGACTAGCGGCTCATAATTTCTGATAATAGCTGATAAATTCAATTACGGGAATGTCTCTGTGGGGACTAAAACATAAGGTGCCAAGGTTAGCCTAGCAAAGGGGTCATTATCGCCTGACTAATAGCAAAATGCCTGTACAGAGAAACGGTTCCTACAATGTCAGTGTTGGGGGGGACGAGATTGAATATATAAAAATAATAGACTGCAATGATTTCAGCTATTTTCATGTTGTGGTTTACATTTTAGTTTTTATTAGAAAATTACAAGACAAACAATTGACCGTATAAGTGATAGCCATTGGTAGCAATGATACGCTTCAAACGCATCATAAATAGGTTGAACATTTTTCCAACCAAGTCACAAATAGAATGATTGTCACCGCCAGCCCAACGATTATTATTCAGATGAAAAAAAATAATGTCCAACATTTACTAAAACTGATGTTTGTTTTTTTTTTTTACGCCAGAGAGAAGGTTTTACGCCAAGGTGAAGGCGGTCGTTAGAGAGATTGGGGCCAAACTTATTAAGACGCTTGCCTCTAAGTCAATTTGATTCATTTTGACCTCACAAACAGCCAAAAATCAAATCTTCACCTGATATAAACAGATATATATTTGTACCTTTTTTCACCGAATTTACATAAATTTAACTTAACCCTTTCGCTGTCACAACTAATTTCACACTTTTTACCATACACAAATAATGCCACCCAGCATTTTATACTCCTGGGCACCTTCATGCAAGTTTGTATCAAAACTTAAACAATGTGAAAAAAATGCACAAAAGGTCATGTTTGTGAGTAAAAGTCTGACCCAAGCAGAGCCTGAGGAACACAGCACCTAAACATTTTAAAGATTAAGAGAATATGATGTGCGGTTCATAAAGCCACTTATCTCTACATCTTCACAAAATCATCAAAACTGAAGAGACCAAAAATCCCTGCAATCCAGATGCCAGTAAACATCCGAGTCACAGAGTCAACATTCTAATTCGGCAAAGGGTGTCATTAGATGTGCAACTACTCCTAAATGTGACCGTCAGGGAGCACGTATCCTTTCTTATTGGTTAAAGGGGCGATAACCTGAAGAGAAGTTCCTGAATCACCCCCCTGAGGTCACTGGAGGCTGTACAGGGCTAGAGATGACCACAACAGGCTGGGAGCTTTCTTCCTGCAGTCACTTGCAGCTCGCCCTCCCTTACATACAACCAAGTAGTAAAACTTTTCATCTTGCTTTCTATTTCCAAACTAGTGCTGCACCCCGAATAATACAGCTTTGAACCATTCGTGTCAAAGCTGACATTCTGGGTTTAAGTCTTAAACTTTAAGATGATACCAAGATCTAAGCCTTAGGCCCCATGCACACGACCGCAAAAACAGACCCATTCACTTCCATTGAACGCGGACACCTTTCCGTATCGCTACGGATGGGTGTCCGTGCCGTAGAAATGTTCAGAAAATTATAGATTCAATTATATCCGTTCTTTTGCATTTTGCGGGCCGTGCTCCCCTACTTTGTAGGGGAGCACGGCCTGAAAATGCGGGTGGCAGTGGGCGGCCGGTCGTGCTCACAATCGCGGGCCGTCATTACGGGCTCGGCCTTGTGCATGGGGGCGGAGTGTCACCAGCAAGCGACCTGCAAATCGCGGGCCGTGGCCATTATTTGCTATGAGCCTGGACCGCAGAACACGGCCGTAATAAGACATGTCCGTTCTTTCTGCGGTCCGGGCTCCTGGGCCATGCAAAAGCACGTTCGTGTGCATGGGGCCTAATATTGTAGTCTCGACAAGGGTTTAAAGTTATGACTTATTACATACATCCTTGGCAGTGAAAGGGTTAAACTGCACCTCCTTGGAGAACACGCCTACTTTTCAATGCGTCTAATTTCCAATTTTTTGCGGTCGCGGTTTACACCGTCGTAAACCGTTTTATAATTCCTGAATTATCTGTACGTCTCTGGCGAGATCCTAACCAGCTGTACTCGATACGACTTTGTGCTACTTCTATCTGGATTTGTTGTATTTTTACTCTCATTTTGCACCAGACATTTTTACTAAATTTGGCAAAACTTGCTAATTGCTCTATTTGCAAAGTCTTTTTTTAATACCTGAAGACATTTTAGTACTATGCACAAATCAACGCAAGGGGGGGGAATAAAATTTTAAAAAAATGACACCTTGCACATGGCTTGCCCTTTAACAACCTTATTAAATTTCTTTATTAGTGTCTAAGAAGGAAGAATCTGGCTGTATTCATTATCATCAACCGTTCAATATGATGGTCTTCATTAACCTATTAATGCGTGTCTGGCACAATTAGATCAGATATCAAGTTGATCAATAATCTTATTGCAGATGAAACATCTATACACCGAAGTGATGGGCTTGAACCTGGTCGGGGTGGGGTGTAATATAATGATGAGATTAAACTAATTGCACCACAGCTCTCCTAGGCCGAACACACAATGAAATATGTCTTTCTGCTCTGACAGAATATATTGTGGCATTTGTTTAAATGTCAGTTTTTTCTGTTTTAATGAACATCCTGATCATATTAAAGGGTTGCAACACTTTTTGTCACCTCATTTGTATTTATTTGTACAAATAGAAACTGATTGCTTGGGGACAAGAGAACTTCAAGTATGGTGGTCCAGCTTAAAGGGAATGTCTGGTTAAGAAACCCAGCCAGACATTTCCCCTGCAGCGGTCACTGTAGGGAAAATCTAGTATTTGGCCATTCAAACGAATGGCCGTCCATGCAATAGTATTCCCCAACCTGTGGATCTCCATCTTTTGCAACACTACAACTCCCAGAATGTCCTGACAGCCATCGGCTGGGAGTTACTGTTTTGCAACAGTTGGAGAACGCTGATGTAATACATAGATGGCTTGTGTCCGTCAGATTGGGAACGGTTCTCCGTTATGACTCATAGAGGGGGTTCCCGAGCAGTGGACTATTTTCTAAGGCGTCCACATGCCCTATTAGGGGTTGTCTTCATGAGAAACGGCATAAAACACAATACACCCCTATTATAAGCATCACTCCCTATATGAGAAGTGCAACCCAACTGCAGAGCAGAGTAGATGCAGAGAAATTATATTCTCCGAGGCTTCCCTTGGCCCACAGGCCATTATACAACATTGTGCTCCACAATACGGGCTGCCATAAATGCTCTATTGTCAGAATAATACCTCATAAAAGAAGATTTGTGAACCTTGGCTAAAATCTAGAAAAAGATGCTTAGCAGGATGGGCAAAGTGACCAAGACTTATTTTATAGTAGGTGATTTTTTTTCTGCATGGTTGATGGATTGGAAACTTGGGTGAGTTTTGCTTATCTTTGCCCATGACATCATGTCTAAGACCATAGAGGTTATTATAACAAAGAGGAACTCGGCTTATAGTTGGTAGGATAATGACTGACCAGTAATGATGTTTCTCAAATCCCAAGTCCACAATCATTGTTTTATTTAATTAGGTCGATTTTCAGTACACTTTGTTTTGGTTAAATAAAACCAAAAATTAATTTGGGCAACTTGTAGTGTGTGAAGGCCGCCAGGGAACGTAAAGATCTCTCCAGTCCGATAATATAAACACATCTTCATTGGCCTTCCAGCCTCCTCGCAGTCGTTCATTGTGAGATCAATACAACTTCCAGATCTTCACTAAAAGAGCTTCGACAAGCAGCTCGTCTAGGGCCAAGAACAAAGTCTGCTCATTGATTTCCTGGCCTCATGTAACCCATTTACCTATTCAGCTAGTACGTTACAGAAGGTGTAGAGGTTATTAAAACCTATGCAAGTAACAATGCAAGTAAGTTAAGAGAGATTTCCCGTACCTCTCACATTTGTGACTTCATCTTCCAGACAATACATTTATATGAAGAATACAAACCGTACAAGAGGACGCAACACATAAGAATCCTTTCATTACATTATTATAGATGTTACTTTCATATTGAACACTGGCAATAAATGGAATAGATTATAACTATATAATATATACAAAGTAAAAAAGAAACAACTTGAGAAAGACCCTATTGGGGTTGAAATGTTGCAAGTTCATTCTTGATGAATAAACAAGTACACCATTTTTTTCATCAGTGCTGCGGTTGTTTCTTTTTTGACTTTGGATAAGTTCCCTTGGACCAGGGACCATTTTTACTGCATGCACCACCCACTGTTTTCTAGTATGCTGGTAGTGCTGCTAAATATCTATAATTTTATATAATATATATACCGTCTAATTCTTTTAATTTGGCATCTGATAATCCAAACATTCTGGTAGTCTATCAGTTATAATATATATATAATCCAGGATATCTCAAGACCAGAAAGAAAGGTAACCAGTTACGACACTACGTTACATTACACAGTTACTGTATAGCCACCTACCACAATAAACATAAAAATGGTTTGTAGGGATAATTCTCTCCTGGCAAAATCTATACACGGTCGAGATTTACATAGAAAAATGGGCCAGAATTCTGGCACAAATTGCGCCCAAAGAGTGATGTACTTAGCCTGCAAATTTTTTTTTGTGTTTTAGACACTTTTTGATCTTTCCTGGCACTTTTCAAGTCTTGAAAAGAGTCTGGAAAGCGGGTGTTCTAAAAAGAGTCATAAAATGTAGCAGATTAATAATTGTACACATTAGATAGTCCGCCGACTTTCGATTAATGAATATGGGAACCCTTAGTGCAGGGCCTGAGGAATTATCTCTTTGGGTTTCTTATAATGTCAGTGTCCTGTCCCACCACTGCAGGCCTTGTACTAGACATAAGGCCTCGTGCACACGGCCGTGCTTGTAATCACGGCTTGGGATTGCGAGCACGCCCGGCTGCGGGCCGCATTTTCGGGCCGTGCTCCCATACAAAGTATGGAAGCACAGCCCGTAAAAAACGAAAAGTAGGACATGCTTCATAATTCCCGGCACGGACACCTATCCGTAGCGACACGGAAAGGTGTCCGCGGCCAATAGAACCGGGCGGGTCCACAATTACGGATATTTTTTTACGGTCTTGGGCATGGGGCCTAACACAGTGTATCAGTTTTGCCCGCAGTGTTCCTCTATCTGGCCTGAAGAGAGCCGGGACCTCAACCCATTTGATCACCTTTGCGATGATTTGTAATCCCAACTGTGAACCCAACCGTATTCATATAACCTCTTGAGGCTGGATGGATGCAATTTCCAGTAGCTATGTTCCAAAATCTAGTGAAAAGTCTTCCTGAAAGACTGGGTGTTATTATAGTAGCAATCATTTGTAAAGATCTGTTACCCTCTTTAAGTTTCCCCGTATTTGACCGTGAATTAGAGCACCTTCATTGACTTGTGTACATTTTTTTTACTATTTATTATATGACAGTTGATCTGAAACCTACCACCTTCTCCCACCGATAAGAAATGTGTCCCCCACTGTGTGAACTTGCACTCCAATTCATGAGGAAAGAAATCTTTAAAAATACAGGAGGGTAAAGCTTCCCAATAGGTGGTTATTAGATACCGATAAACTGTAATCTTAACTCATCTTTGGAGCGTGCTAATTACACAATTACATTACCTACACGCAGCTGAGCGCCTTTGTTTTGTTAACATATCAGGCATGGTCTTTTATTACCAGCACCGGAAAGGGACATTAAACGCCAATGTAGAACTGTAATTATATGCCAAAGTGAAAGACAAACCTCCAGGTCCTGAAAGGTTTGCTCTGGGATCTTTTACTTCACAATTTCTAATCACTCTCTGTACTGAGCATTAGTTTGCCTCTCTTTTAATGTGAACTTTTTGCTTCAAATCATTAAAAACAAAAATTCCCCTTAAAAATAGCATCGAAAAGAAAAGCTTTAGAGACATTTTAATAGAAAATCGCATCTATACAAAAGCTTAAAAGAATTTCCAGGATTAGGAAAACATGGCTGCTTTCCAAAAACACTGCCACAGCGGTCCACGGGTTGAGCCTGGCATTGAAGATCGGCTCTATTAGGCCGGATTTACACAAGCGTGTGCAAAAAACGCGGCGTTTTTCGCGCGCAAAAGGTACTTAACAGCTCCGTGTGTCATCACCATATGATGCGTGGCTGCGTGATTTTCGCGCAGCCGCCATCATTATGACAATCTGTTTGTATGTTTGTAGCACGTGGTGATTTTCTGTTTCCATTCATAGTTTTTATTGCTGTTGCGTGAATCACACGCGTCACACGGAAGTGCTTCACTGGGTGCGTGATGCGCCAACAACGCACACACAACGGACATGTCATGAGTTTTACGCAGCGGACCCACCCTGCGTGAAACTCACGGACCCACGCTGCGTGAAACTCACGGACCGTCTGCACGGCCCCATAGACTAACATAGGTCCGTGCGAGGCGTGTGAAAATCACGCGCGTTGCACGGACGTATATCACGTTCGTCTAAATAAGCCCTTAATGTTGAAGGAGCTGAGCTGCGATAACATGCACAACCTGTAGACAGATGTGGCATTATTTTTGGAAGAAAGACAATATTTTTATAATCCTGGTCAACGCCTTTAATGATCTTAGGTTGGGATCTCATAATCCCCTGAGTTAAAAGCCATACCTGGGTCCACCACATAATATAAATGGCTTGTCTAGGATTAGAAAAACATGGTTTTCTCCCTCAAAAACAGTGTCACACCTGTCCACAGGTTGTATGTGGTATTGCAGCTTCATTCATTCATTGATGCGAAGCTGCAATGCCAGACTCAACCTGTGGACAGGTGTGGCACTGTTTTTTGGAAGTAAGCAGCCATGTTTTTCTAATACCAGACAACCCCTTTAATTCTGCACTGAGATAGCATTGTCATTCTCTTTGGCTGCAGGTTCGTCGTTTCCCCCAACTATATTGTGGCAAAGTTTCAATATAAGCATAAACAGACTCATGGGAGTATGTAACCTTAGAGTCAGTCTATAGGACCCTCTGAGCCCAGCCCAGGTAGGTTTCATGCTGTTTGCAGGATCCTCCTCTACAGACGGACTGCATTTTTCGCAAACTACGGGGTGAGGAATTTCCCCAAAGGTTGTGGAGGGGGAGCCAAAAAACAGTCCCCCCCCTGTCCTGGGTGGCAAAAACTGGTACCATAATAATGTCCCCCTTCTCCAGAAAGTAACCAGCACACAGCCCTTCCATCAGAAGACCATTAACCTGCCAGAACAGTAACCCCTGTGGCACCAGGCATCCCCATTTGTTAAATTTGGGCCATATCATTTCCCAAAATCTCTACAAGTGCGAGAGCAATTAATATCTAGAATAGGCGTTATGGTTTACAACGGCTGTAAAAAAAATTCCGTAATGATCGAATGGGCCGTAACATCTGTAGGGGTTATTTACACCGTTCTGCTGGAATGTTTCACCGCTGTGTCTTCTTTGGATGTTAATATAAAGTGCAATGTATATGGTTACAGCGGATTCAGAATTTTTTATTTTTTTGCAAAATCCGATATATTTTTTTAAATGCCGTTCTGTCTCTACTTGTACACTACTTTATATTCGGTCTGTGATTCACGTCCTCTTTTATCATGTGTTTGGGCACCGGACTGTTTTCTAGGTGACTGTGGTCGTACCAAAGGGTGAAGCCCAATTCTCTCATCCCTTCCCAGGATATCTGACTTATTCCCATTGTATATTATACTAGATATAATTGGGTGATTGAAGTGAATTATTTTTTTTTTTTAATGACTGGCAAGTCATTTCTAGGATAGTCCAAGTAAGGGTATATACACAGGGATGTACTAGTAATATAATGTTTTCAGCATATGGCAACCACATCAGCAAAGCTGGCATAGCCCAATGTTTTCAACAGGATGTGCTGACAAACTAATGTGTATGGGGGATCGGAGGGGCTGATACTTTTAGTCTCTGCATTTTACATTTATAAATTACATTTCACTTTCACAGACAATCTTATAGCGTCTTCCACTGATGAGCAGCGCCAGTCCCTGTTGTGTAGGGGTTCCGTGGTTTAGACGGGTTGAATAGCGCAGTCGACAACGGTATTGATTGTCAAAACAACGGAACCCATTTGCACCGGATCCGTCACCATTGAAATCAATGGTGATGCAAACGGAAACCTATGGTTTCCATTTGTTTCAGTTTGGATTCCGTTCATGGGTTCCCCTGATGGAAAGCTCAGACGGAACCCATGAACGCAGTCCCGACGCAGATGTGAACGAAGCCTTAGGCCACTTTTACACGGCAGTATTTGGTCAGTATTAGGAAGACAAAACCAGGAGTGGGTCCAAACAAAGAAGAGGCGCAATCTTTCCATTATACTTTTTCTCTGTGTAGATGCCACTTCTGGTTTTTGGCTTCCAAATACTGATGAAAAAAAAATACTGACCACAAAACCGCCGTGTAAAAGAGACCGTAGTTCATTAGTACAACCCATTTTTCCTGTCCAGGATCCAATGGTTTCTTGTCCCCACAGACCCATCTGTCTCCTATAAGAGCTCTACTTCTGTTCTGGTTGAGGTACGGTCACCCCCCCCCCCCCCCCCCCACAGCCTGTTGTAGTTTCCCAACAGACAATTAAGGGATGTGATTTCTGACTCCACAAAATTCAGGTCCTGAAATGTAGTCTAAAACAGGTTAGTTTACACAAACTCCTGAGACAGACCACAGTCGGCACACAATGACATAAATAAAACTATGTCCGTTTTATAAATTCCCCAGCACTAGGTATAATTATGCTAAGAGAATCTGTGAGGGCGCAAAGTCTTTAATATCATTGTGTAGGCGATCTGGATTACTCTCCCTGCTCAGTTTAATCATCAGGATTGTTCTTGGGACATTTGAGGAAAAATTGGGACCTCGGTAACTCTCTGAATATTATTGTGTACCTGGGCCAAGACTTTTTTTTTGTGATCATGATAATAAATAAGAAAAAGATTTGGAGTTCGAAGGAGCCAAAACTCTGCCGTTAGTCTGATTCAACCACAGCAATTACATAAAGTAACACTGCCATAAACCAGGGAGAGCTAATAGTTACTCCTAATAGATGACCGTGTGTTACTGGGCTACTATAAAATGGATTTATGGGACTTGATTATGACAGCTGACACTCTGTACCTTCCATGGTACTACATTTATTATTCTGGTATAATACTGACCCTATAGGCAAACCTCTAGGCGAGCACCCAGTAATCTGTGACACATAAAGAAACACCTAAGGCCTCGTGCACACATCCGTGCAGTATTAACGGTCAGTAAATTTTGCACGGCTGGCCCGTGGACTGTCACCCGCATTTGCGGGCCCATGCTCACATTAAAAAGTATAGGAGCACAGTCCGTAAATGCAAAAAATAGGACGTCCTATTTTTTGCGGGTCATTTCTACGGCCCGGCAACGACCCGTAAATATATGGGAAGGTGTCCGTGGCCCATAGAAATGAATGGATCAGTATTTTTATCCGCAATTACGGATAAAAATGACGGTCGTGTGCAGTCTGCGCTTCATAAACAACACTTGCCATTTAGGCCTCATGCACACGACCGTATTTTTTCCCACCCGTAAATACTGGCGTAAATACGGGTCCGGTGTCACACGTATTCGACCCGTTTTGCACCAGTATTTACGAACCCGTGCCCGTAAATATGGGTCCGGTGTCACCAGTATTCCACCCGTATTTACGGGCACGTTTTTGGCGGCAAAATAGCACTGCACTAATCGGCAGCCCCTTCTCTCTATCAGTGCAGGATAGAGAGAAGGGACAGCCCTTTCTGTAATAAAAGTTAAAGAAATTCATACTTACCCGGCCGTTGTCTTGGTGACGCGTCCCTCTCTTCACATCCAGCCCGACATCCCTGGATGACGCGGCAGTCCATGTGACCGCTGCAGCCTGTGATTGACCTGTGATTGGCTGCAGCGGTCACATGGCCTGAATCGTCATCCAGGACGTCGGGCCGGATGTCGAGAGGGACGCGTCACCAAGGCAACGGGCGGGAGACCGGACTGGAGGAAGCAGGAAGTTCTCGGTAAGTATGAACGTCTTTTATTTTTATTTTTTACAGGTTTATACTGATCGGTAGTCACTGTCCAGGGTGCTGAAAGAGTTACTGCCGATCAGTTAACTCTTTCAGCTCCCTGGACAGTGACTATTTACTGACGTCGCTTAGCAACGCTGCCGTAATGACGGGTGCACACATGTAGCCACCCGTCATTACGAGAGCTCCATAGACTTCTATGGACTGTCCGTGCCGTTATTACGGCCTGAAATAGGACATGTTCTATCTTTTTCAACGGCACGGGCACCTTCCCGTAAGAAAACGGGAAGGCACCCGTCGCCAATAGAAGTCTATGAGCCCGTTATTACGGGTCGTAATTCCGACCCGTAATAACGGGAGTTTTTACGGTCGTGTGCATGAGGCCTAACTTGTTCCTTTTTCTCTAAGCATCAGATTTGCAGAGAACATTGATGCTCAGGTGTTTTGTATCCAGTACGGTAATGAAATATTGCCTTTTAAATAAAAAAAATTCCCTTCCTCCTGACGTCCCGCAGAAACATTACAATTGTTTTTTTTCTTATCTACATAAACAACGCAAGTTTGTCAGAAAATTGAAAATGTGCACTTTGTCCCATCAGTTAAAATGGTCTGTCAGCCTGCGCGCGCGCTCCCCCTGCATCAGATGACTGATGAAAATGGGTTCTGGCTTGTTAGTTGTTTTTTTTTTTGTAAGGCACAGGAGTAAATGATCAGAGTAGTAACATTTTTAACCTTACCTATCATGCTGAAACGTTTTTTCTGCCTCCTATAAAACATGTCGGTGTCGATTACGGACATTTTTTCAATGAGGTATAATTCACAGACCTAGTAGCGAATCCGAGAGCACTGAAGTATTAAAGAGACTGTGAATACTTAATTACGGAAACGTTTCCTTCTTACCTCTTCCTTAACACGTTGGTGCGCAGCTCCAGAATATAATACCCCCCTTTCTTTCTAGTGAAGTAGAGGTAAGCTGGGCACGACTGCAGAGCATATGTCACTTTGTATCTAGTGACAGAGAGAAGAATGATACTTCTAGTATCGTATAGGCAACCAAGCTTATCTTGTACATAAGAGCGCATTACTTTCTCTGGCCTTGTATCACTGTGGACAGTATCATTAAATGCCACGTCATTACTAGTTATGGAGTAAAGCTTTTTCTTGAAGTGCCTCCTGGGATACATGTAACAGTAAAGAGAATGATGGGTAGAGATGGAGCCGACATTACATTTTCAATGGAAACGCTATTGACTTTGACTTTATCTGTTAGATAGTGTTTGTCACAGAACCTGGATAGCTGAGGAGACTCGTCAGTTGAAACTTGCAGCCGGTTGAACGATATGGACAGGTGATGGTTCCAAAGGGATTAGCTAGGCAAGCTATGAGCTGGAGGGGGTAAATTGACGGTTTATTTATCCAATTCACTGTCAAGGTCAGCTTGCTAGAGATATGTCCTATGTGTGCTTACAAAATGCCAAAATCCTGGCAAATTGTCTGAAAGAGCTTCCAAATCACTGACCTTTGAACAATTCACATCAACATGCCAATGTTTTTTTTAACAATATCCTTAGAGTGCATTAAATGGTTTGTAAAATCACCGTTTTTAATGTCAAGTGCAGTGTCTTCGCTTTCCATCACAGTGTACGGTGGATAAAATGTATTCCTAAAAGAAAGATTATAGGGTTTTACAAATGAAAATGATGAAATTATTCTAATGCCCGGGTTCAAATCTTATCACCTATGATGTATACCTGGATTTAACATTTTTTAAGCTTTACGATTGTTTTTGGTTTTTTTTGTTCCCAAAAATATTTCGATGATACTGTAGGTCAAAACATTAACTAATAGAAAAAAAGTGATGCCACTTAATATAATAGGGAATCGCATTATGAGCAGTTTCCTCATATAACATTGGACTTTCTGATTCCTAGAAAGTTGGATTCACACATCACAGATTTTGATGCAGTTTTTTTTAACCAAAGCCAGAAGTGGATCCAGGAGTCAGGAGAAGTATATGTTTTTGCTTTATATTTCAGTTTCCTTTTTAAACGACTTTTGGCTTCGGCTCAAAATCTGCAACAAATACGAGATGTGTGAATCCAGTCTAAGACCCAGTGCACACAACGTTGTTTTATGTCCGTTATTCAACTAATAGCACACGGACCCATTCAAGTCTAATGGCCCCATGTACAAGACAGTGGTTTCCACTGATCATGGTGGGGACTGTGGAACAGAGCCACAAAACTTACAGCAGGTCCTATTCCTGACCATGTTTGTGGCTCGGTCTGGCCCTTTGACGTGAAAACCTATGGAACATGCGGAGGACACACTGATCGCAAACAACGGATCCAGTGTTTACTGGCTGCAAAATACAAACAGTCGTGTGCATGTAGCCTAATCCTTATTGATCTAATAAATCATTCCCCGCTGCTGTCCTGCAGACCCCATTAGCTGAATGCGGGGCCTTTTATGCTAGCCTGTATTCTGCAGATTAGCCCCTTGCAATGATTCTGGGTGCACGATATAACGACTTCTGTGAGAAGACTAGAAAGTACAGAGCCTATATTCTGCTGATGGCACCTGCAAGTTAAGTGTTCACGCACATGGCAGAGCTACTACAGGGCCTTAGGCCCTCCGTGTGCCGGTGTAAGGCGCCTCTGTACATTGCTGTATTCTGCAGATATTCTCCTTTCCCCCTTATACCTGCTGTAATACAACATCTGATGGAACATGCCACACTAGGTTTCTGTTGGATTTTATACAGAATCCAACAAGAATAATGTGTCTACGTCTCTATATGAAATTGGAGGCACATGCATGTGTAGCACGGCCCATAGACTTCTATGAGTGCTGTATTACGGCCTTGTTCAACTCTAATATTGAGCGATAATACGGCTGTGGGCATGGGGCCTTATGACCAGGGTTAAATCACATTTTGCTTGGTAATTGCTCACAATGCCTTTACCTATTATGCGATTTACGCTTTACTCTAACACTAAAGGATGTTTGTGAGGTGTCGCAATTATTCTATTATAATATACAATAAATTATTTACATACAAACTGTTTTTATCGTGCTAAAAGTTTTATTAAAATATTAAAGTTCAAGCAAAAAACAAAACAAAAAAATCATTTAGACCTGTCCACATAATCGCCCACACGCAGTGATTGAAAGCTGTGCTTGAAAGAGAGCGGATACGTCATATTGCCATTTAATTTCTAAGGCTCTCTTGGGTGTACATCAGATAAATGTATCTTGTGAACCCAAATTATAGCAGGATGGGGAATGTTTGTTGTTCAGGTTAGACCGTTCTATTTTGTTTACTTGAGACGTTTAATGATATTAATACCAGCCCGGGGAATTGAAGGTGACTGGATGTCTCCGCGTGATTGTAGTGGAAAACATCATTGATTAAAATCCAGCTCACTGTGATACTTTTAGAAAGTTAATAACTTGTGGTGCTTTTTTAAGTGACTTGGTTTGTGTCCAATGCTTAGATACTGCAGGCGCTTCTATAATTGTATATCTATGTGCCATGCAGGAATAGTGATGCAGTAATGTGGATCCAGGTATCACATTGCAATACACTCATTTTCAGTAACATTTTTGGAAAATAAAAAAAATTACTATTTATAAGATGGTTTTGTAAATTAGACTAAGGGTGGCCAAATAGTCCATTCCGACCGGTAGATCATTATTCCAGACACACCATGATGCACCATTACTCATTAAGGTGGTTATACAGGACTAATCAATCATGGCTGCTGTCTTCCAAAATAAATGGGTTGTGTCTGGTATTGTAGCTCAGCTCCTTTGAAGAGAATAGAAGAAGAATAGGAGCTCTGCTGCAATACCTCACCCAACCTGTGCACATTTGCGGCACGGTTTTTGTAAGAAAGCAGCCATGTTTTTCTATTTTTGCACAATCCCTTTAAATTCTCAGGCTAACTTAACAACAAGTAGTGGGGGCGAGACGTGACGTCAGTAGGATGTTAGGATACCAATGCCGTAGCCATTAACTTCCATCTGCATCTTTTTCTATGGCAGGACAGAAAAATGTGTCAGGCTATGTTTTTCTGTCCTGTCAAGAAATTAAGATGTGATTACTAAATGTGATGTGAACTGGGTCTAACTTCTGTACTATTAAATGTACAAAGAAAAATGAAAGACTCAATTTTGATTTCTAAGGGCCACAAAGCCACTCAGAGACCGTCCTGCTGCCCATGATCCACTATGGTAAGACATGGTCCCTTTAAGATTAACAAACTGATATGAACGCCAAATAAGTTGTTTTTTTTGTGCTGGGAGCCCTGTATTTACTAAATGGGGCAATGTTCTATAGGACTACAAGGAAAGCCATGGCTGAATGTTCTACATTTACTTTGCTCTGGCTGTATTCACACTTTGTTTGTTAAAGGCTATGTACAACTTTGAAAGGTTTTTATTATTTTATTGTATTTTTTAAATAAAAAGGTCAGTCAATGTGATTAGTGCGAATTTCTAAATAGTTTTTATAAAAAAATGTTTACTTTTTTAGATACAGCTGCTCTGTATTCTCTATCTAGAGCAGCTGTATTGTTCGCTATGACCTGAATCCGTCAGTCCCGTGGACCTGACGTGTTGAGTGTCAGTGGGTCCTGCGTCTCTCTGATACATAGGATCCACCTGTAATCTATCATATTTAAATTATGAACTTAGATGTGATAGATTACAGGTGGACGCACAGGACCTGCTGTCACTGAACCAGATAGTACCGCGGACCTGACGGGAACAGGATTTAGCGAAAGACACAGCTGCTCTGTATAGAGACTGCAGAACAGCTGTATCTAAAAAGAAAAAAAAAAAAAAGATACAATTATTTTTAATAAAAACTATTTAGAAAGTTGCACTAATCACACCTATCTATCTATCTATCTATCTATCTATCTATCTATCTATCTATCTATCTATCTATCTATCTATCTATCTATCTATCTATCCTATCCTATCCTATTCTATCTATCTGAAATGGTTGAGAAAGGCCCATGTGGGCTGAAACGTTGCACTGACGTATGGGCGAATAAACCTTTTTTCACTGAATTGGAACTGGTGTTGTGCTGCCTATTCGTTTGGAAATATCTATCTATCTATCTATCTATCTATCTATCTATCTTTCAAAGGTTTACATAGCCTTTAAAGCTACGTTTGACGTATGTGCTAGGAAAGTACATATGTCGAATGTATCCATAGGGCCTATTCAGCCAACGTAAGCATAAAGGGTGCCCTTTTGGCATATGCCAGGCTGGTGTGCCTCGGCATACCGTATTTTTCGGACTATAAGACGCAGTTTTTAGCAAGAATAAATCTTTCAAAAAGTCCCTGCGTCTTATAGTCAGCAGTCAAGGGATCCGGCAGCGCCGGGCCCCCTAACCGCTTCTTACGTAACCCCTTTCCGACCCATGATGTGCCGGCACATCATGGAGCGGGGAGGGGATGATGTTTGGAGCTGAGCCCGCTTCATACACTGCAGGTGTCAGCTGTGTTTTACAGCTGACACGCTGCTTCAACGGCCAGGAACAGCAATGGCACTGTTCCTGGCCGTTTAACTAGTTAAATGCCACGGTTAATATTGACCGCGACATTTATAGGGGTCTTCCCATGAAGGACATTTATGACATTTCCACAGGATATGTCATAAATGTTAGATAGATGCGGGTCCCACCTCTGGAACCCGCACCTATCTCTGGAAAGGGGCCCCCTAAACCACTTTCTCTCTTACTCAGCTCCGCTGTCTCCCGGGCACATCCTGGTTAGGTGGTCTCTGAGCTACGCTGTTTCCGTAACTCCCATAGAAGTGAATGGGAGTTACGGAAACAGTGTAGCACCGCAAGCTACGCTGTTCCTGGAACTCGGTAGCTACGAAAACAGCGTACATGGTAGAGTTACGGAAATAGAGGAACTCGCTGAGCTACGCTGGTTTCGTAACTCCCATAGAACTGAATAGTAGTTACGGAAACAGTGTAGCATGCTCTGCTGCTTCTGTAACGGCCATCACTACTATGGGAGTTACGAAAACAGCGTAGCTCAGCGAGTGCCTCTATTTCCATAACTCGACCATGTACGCTGTTTCCGTAACTCATTCATGTATTGCAGTGTATTGTACCAGCGATCTAATGATCGCTGGTTCAAGTCCCCCAGGGGAACTAATAAAATGTGTAAAAAAAAAAAGAAGAAGGGGTTAGATACATTTTCAGGAGTGTAAAAAAAATAAACAAAAATTTGGTATCGCTGAGTCTGTAAAAGTCCAAATCTATTACAATATAACGGTGAATGGCATAAAAGAACAAGATTTAAAACCCCAGAATCGTTGTTTTTTGGTCACCATAGCGCCATACCACTAAAGAGAATGAAATAAAAAAGTGACAAAAAGGTGCTAATAAAAACTACAGCTCGTCCCGCAAAAATAAGCCCTCACACCGCTCAATCGATGAAAAAATATAAAAGTTATGGCTCGAAGGCCTGATTCACACGAATTCCGTTGTTTTAACGCGTGTAACACGGATGTGAAATACGCTCGTGTGAAAGCTCTCAGAACGTGGTGAACAGAACTAATGTTTTTTTTTAACCAATTGTTTTTCTTTGTAAAAGTAGCAAGATATGAATTTTTTCCCTATTTTCTGTTGTATAAAACCTGGGTGCGTCTTATAGTCCGAAAAATACGGTACCTCAGGATATATACCATTGACAGCAGGCTTAAACTACATGTGAACAGAGCCTTACAACCCATTCCTTAAAGCAGTATTCTCCTTGCAGTGGTTCTGCAGCTGTTACAACTTCCTGACAGCCACAGATGTAATATAGTATATATTAGCAAACCAATATTTCTGTAATTCCCAAACGATTGGGTTTTTTTCACCAAAGGTGTGGAACAGCGCAATGTGTTTACTGCAGAGTATGTCACACAGATGTAACACACAAATCCACCCTGTCACATGTATACAAGTATTGTGTGGCACACTGCAGTACTGCGAATTAAGCGGCATCTCCTCTTCCCTTTATATTCCAAAGAAAAAAATTCAATATGACAGTAGAAGCTAAAAGGGTTATTTCAGATGTCAGTACTTATCAATTAGTGGCTGATAAACTATAGTGAAAATGTCCTTAATTCACGTCGTATCGAGTCTCGGTGAAGTCGGTCAGAATATGCTACATCACTATTTGCAGCAAATAATTTCATCATTTAATTAAATTTTAATGATACCACTAATGTAAAATTTGAGTCGAGAAGAGGGGAAACTGGGAAGTTTTACAGGATTCCGATTAAGGTAAATGTGTAATTTTTTCTGACAGTATTTGTCAGGGGTTTCATGAAAAATCACTAATTTGTGCTTGAACCTTTAATTTATTTTATATAATGTCACTTACAGTATTGAATAAAAAGTTTGGTTACAAGTTGATTGCAGGTTATGTCTGTTTACAGAGTGAAGTGAAAATTGTGGGGTGGAAAGTCAGGAATATTAATAGGTTGTATTCGTTCTTTCAGCTAATCGGTTCACTTGGACTTTTTTAATAAAGCGTTTCATGTAATTTTTAAAGCTGCCTGCTGCCAGTCTTTGCCTTAAAGAGTCTCGGTCACCACATTATAAGTGCCCTGTCTCCTACATAGTCTGATCGGTGCTGTAATGTAGATAACAACAGTAGTTTTTATTTTGAAAAACATCCATTTTTGAACAAGTTATGAGCAATTTTAGATTTATGCTAATTAGTTTCTTAATGACCAACTGGGCGTGTTTTTACTTTTGACCAAGTGGGCGTTGTGAAGAGAAGTGTATGACGCTGACCAATCAGTGACCAATCAGCGTCATACACTTCTCATTGTTCCAGCCCAGCTTCTTTCACTGCACAATCACACTGTGTGTGCTGTGGATCATGCTGGGCTGGAACAATGAAAAGTGTATGATGCTGATTGGTCACTGATTGGTCACTGATTGGTCACTGATTGGTCGGTCACTGATTGGTCAGCGTCATACACTCCTCTGTACAACTCCTGTGACGATCGCCGATCTCAGGTCACGTCACAGGGGTGAACTACACTACTGAGTTTATTAATTTACCTCATAAATCCACGCCCACCTACTCTAGATGACAGGATTATGCTAAATTACTCCCGTAGTTTCCAACACCCCAATAATTTATACCACAGTATGCTACCACCACCTATACTTATCTAGGCAATAGGGGCCTAAGTCTCTATGTTCCCTTAACACCAGTTCCTATAACACAGGTTATCTAAATTGAACATAAAATACAGGTAACGTTCCTCACCTTCGGAAGATTAAGTTCTGTAAGACTACAAGGAAGAGACTTATAAATATTTCAGATTTAATACACAATAGTGCAGTGCAATACATAAAATAGTTGTCAGAATAAAAGATAAAAAATATACATACAGTTACAATGCAATCAAACAGTTTATGAAAATAAAAGGGATAAAAGAAACAGAACAAAACCTTACTGATGTACAGCGGCGATATCCTGGCTGTGGGGACAGCTGAAAATATGGGCAGTCACTCCAACCGAGATATGGATCCCCAACGACTGACACTGACCCTCACTTCTCATGGCATTTTAAACCCAGTTTTTTCCCTCCAGTTCACTGGCTGGTGATGTCACTGAGAGGAGGCTGTTCATATGATAATGAAGGGTACTCCTACCATTACACAGTTGTATTTCTATAGAGAAACATAAAAGTGATCATGTGTCCTTGCAGGAATCCCCTAGAAATATAATATTACCTGCATTCACCTGTGCAGACATTTACCATTTACCAACCAGGGCATATCAAACACCACTATAATAGGCCCATGTTTTTAGCCAATAGCCAATCCCAGGTAGTTCCTCTGAGGGTAGGGATCTGAATTTGACATATATATGAGGGCTATTTTCCCTGATCATAACTAGCTATGTGGGTCATTACAAATATAAATTATGACGGGGTTTGCCTTGATGTATCATACTTTCTTTGAACACCATGCCATTCTCCCATGTTTCTCCTGGTCCACAGACAGACACACCACAGGCATCCATTTGCATAGCTTTAGATGTTTGGTCAGGATGTTTGGTCAGCCCTAGTGACAAATCCTTAATCAGCACATCTCGCACCTTGGTGAGGAAAGAGCCAATTAAACATTTGTCAGACAGTGGACATCCTTTGATGGCCAAAGATCTGCATTTCCTATGCAAATCAGATGTATCTTCTGTGTCAGAGGGAGTTATGAAATTACCTCCTAGTAACCTACTTTTGATTCTCTTACCTATAACACCACACCTCCCCCCTTAAGACATGGCATGGGATCATTGATATAGCCATCAATATCCCAAGCCGATCTCCGCAGCTTCCCCCTGGCGCGATAACCCATCTGCGTTGCCATGCTCACTGCCCTTTTTGTGCTGGATAGTGAAATCATATTGTTGCAAGGCTAAACTCCATCTCAGCAGCTTCCCGTTATCACCTGCTACCCTGTGCAACCAACTAAGTGGGTTGTGGTCGGTCACTACGGTAAATCTGCGCCCCTAGAGGTATGCCTGTAATTTCTGCAAGGCCCATACAATGGCCAAACATTCCTTCTCTACAGTGGCATACGCAACCTCCCTCGGTAGAAGCTTTCTGCTCAAATACATTATTGGATGTTCATGCCCTTCTGGATTTACCTGGCTGAGCACTGCGCCTAGCCCATAGGCGCTGGCGTCAGTCTGCACCACAAACTTACGAGTGAAATCCGGGCTTTGCAAGACTGGGGAGCTAGCAAGGGCAGCTTTTAAAGCTGACAGAGAACTCTCGCAGTCGGCAGTCCAATTAACTATTTGAGGCTGTTTCTTCTTTGTGATTTCTGTCAAAGGTTTTGCTAGGGAACTATAGTTAGGAACAAACTTTCTATAGTATCCTGCGGTCCCCAAAAAGGACATAACCTGTTTTTTGGTCTTAGGAGTGGGCCAGGCAGAAATTGCATCAACCTTTCCTGGCTCTGGCTTTAGTGTCCCTCCACCCACCTTGTGCCCGAGGTACTGCACTTCGGTCATGCCGATTTGACACTTTCCAGGCTTGATGGTCAGTCCTGCATCCTGGATACGCCTGAGCACCTGTGACAGGTGGGTCAAGTGATCCTCCCAGGTCTGACTGAATACAGCAATGTCATCCAGGTAAGCGACAGCAAACCCTTCAAACTTCTCTAACAGCTTGTTCACCAAGCGCTTGAATGTGGCAGGAGCATTTTTCATACCAAAGGGCATTACCTTGGACTCATAGAGTCCAAAGGGGGTGATGAAAGCGGACCTCTCCTGCGCTTCCACGGACATAGGGATTTGCCAATACCCCCGACTTAAATCCATAATTGTTAGGTACCGGGCACCGGCTAGCTGATCCAAAAGCTCATCTATGCGGGGCATTGGATACGCATCAAACACAGTGATGGTATTCAACTTCCTGTAGTCCACGCAAAATCGTGTTGTCTTGTCCTTTTTGGGGACAAGCACTACAGGTGATGCCCAGGCACTTTGAGACTCCTGGATCACGCCCAGCCCTAACATTTCCTCTATTTCTTTCTTCATGTCAGCCCTCACTTCTAGGGAAACTCTATAAGCTGCTTGCCTAACAGGTTGGTGATGCCCCGTGTCTACATGGTGAGTTGCTAGCGGAGTTCTCCCAGGTCTCCCTGTAAAAGTGGCAAGGAAGGGGTTAAGTACCTCCTGCAGCTGGAACTTCTGACCCTCAGACAGCTGTGAATTGACTACGGCATCCTCAATGGATCCTATCTCCTTTGCGGAAGCCACTAAATCCAGCAGTGTTTCACTTTCTCCCTCCTCTGGCAAACTGCAGACTGGCAGAGCGCACATATCCCGGTCATAATGCACCTTGATCATATTCACATGAAAAACTTTGTGTTTCTTGCGAACATGATCGATCGTGACTACGTAGTCCACATCGTTGAGGCGTTGATGAATTGGATATGGGCCTTCCCATGCCGCCTGGAGTTTGTTTTGGGTCATAGGGACCAGTACCCATACCTTCTGACCCACCGCATACACTCTCTCTCGGGCATTCCTATCATACCACCTCTTCTGACTTGCCTGTGCCTGCACCATGTTCTCATGTACTAGGCCTGTCAGTTCCTGCATCCTCTCTCTGAATTTCAAGACATAATCTATCACAGAGACCTCTGGTGTAACCAATTCTCCCTCCCATGCTTCTTTCATGAGATCTAGGGGTCCCCGTACCCTCCTTCCATACAGGAGCTCAAAGGGTGAGAAACCGGTTGATGCCTGCGGTACCTCTCTGTAAGCAAATAGCAGGTGCGGGAGATAACGCTCCCAGTCTCGCCCTTGGGACGCCACAAGCATTCGTAGCATCTGCTTGAGGGTCCCGTTAAACCTTTCACACAGACCATTAGTCTGAGGATGGTAAGGGCTGGCCACCAGGTGTTGCACCTGTATTTTCTTACAGAGGCACTGCATCAAATTTGACATAAACTGGGTCCCCTGATCTGTGAGCATCTCCCTGGGAAATCCTACACGGGAAAATATGGTCAGAAGGGCGTCTGCTACCTTATCAGCCCTGATGGAGGATAATGCTATGGCTTCTGGGTAACGTGTGGCATAATCCACTACCGTCAGGATAAAGCGCTTTCCAGAACTGCTGGGTATGGCCAAGGGCCCTACCAGATCCACAGCAATCCGTCCAAAAGGCTCATCAATTATGGGCAAAGGAATGAGGGGGGCCCGGTGCACAGGTCCCGACTTCCCCATCCTTTGGCACACATTACAGGAACGGCAGTAATCTGTCACATCATTCCCCAGGCCAGGCCAGTAAAAGTTGTGTTTTAGGTGACTCTTAGTCTTACTTATCCCTAGGTGACCAGCTAGTGGTATTTCATGAGCCACCCGCAGGAGTTGTTCCCTGAACTGACGTGGCACCACTAGTTGCCTGTCTTTTAATACATCCTGCTGGGGGTCAGTGGAAATACTTTGTCTATACAGTCTCCCCTGGTCCCAGGTTATTTTTTCAGTGTCCCCCTCCTCTGGGGTCCGATCAGCCAGCTGTCGCAGCTTCTGCAGACTATCGTCAGTGCGTAGGGCCGTCTGAAACAACTGACATTCTGCGTCTGTACTGGCTGATAGCAACACATTCTGACTAACTTCTGCCGCTGGCTGCGGGCTGTCAGCTGTCCCCACTTCCTCTGCAGCAGACACAGTAGGGGGCCCAGAACCCAGGTTTGTGTTACAGGCACCCTGACTGCGCGTCACAGGAGAAATGGACACAACCTTCTCCCCGTCTTGGTGAACTGGTGTGTGTGTGCATGTGACAGGGATTTCATGCATGTTTATGACGTTTCCCGCTACTAAATCTACACACAAATCATTATCTGACGCTATACAATCCCCACATCCTACATCATTGCTAGTTATACAGTCTATATCCAATGCATTGTTAGATGAGTCTAGGCTATCCCTAAGCACAGTAACATTATGTAATTCTATAACATTGCTGGACACAGGGTCTTCACATTCCATAGTATTGACAGTTTCATTATTATCATATACTACCTGCGGTGACACACATGGGGCAGCAAGTACGCTAGAGTCCTCCTCATGGTCTGAAGAAATATATCTGGAGACTAAACGTCCCAGATCGGTTCCTAGTAACACATTAGTGGGGATTTTATCCGTCACTCCCACATCCATCATCCCTCTTCCCGCCCCCCAATCCAGGTAGACTCGTGCCATGGGTAAGGCCGGGATCAGACCACCAACTCCAGAAACAGTTAGAGTTTTTCCTGGGATAATGTCTTCTGAAGAAACAAGCTCTGGGTGGACAAGAGTCATTTCGGCACCAGTGTCCCTCAGTCCCATGGTAACCGTCTTGCCCACAGTGACCGCTTGTAAATTGTCACAAGATGCCCTCTCCCTCCCACCCACAAACAAAACTGCTGGGGACAAAATAGATGGTTTGGGCAAAGGGGTAGTTTTCCTCTTCTCTGGGCAAGCAGTGCTGATGTGCCCCACTTGGTTGCATCCAAAACACCTGCGATTATCAACAGCAGGCCTGGGAAGTGGGGCAGGGGCAACACCTCCTGGTGATCTGCGAGTAGGGGCAAAAGTGTTAATAGGGGGCTTTCCCCCTTTCCAGCCTGGAACAGCAGGCTTTCGCGCCTCTGGCGCTCTGTTGGCGGCATATACATCCGCTATCTGGGCAGCTTTATCCAGGGTCTTGGGCTCACGGTCCAAAATAAACTGTCGTACTTCCATAGGACAGGTGTGGAGAAACTGGTCCATGATCATCAGATCCTCCAAATCTTCAAAAGTGTTGACAGCTAATCCCTGCGTCCACTGCCTGAAGTGGTTCTTTAGTCCATCGGCCAGGTCTGAGTAACTGTCAGTACCCGCGCGCTGCAAAGCCCGAAATCGCTTCCTGTATACCTCTGGGGTGAGGTTAAATCGTTGGATTAAGGCCTTTTTAATAGCCTCATAATCTTGATCGATAGTTGTGGGCAGGGCTGCAAACACCTCCAGAGCTTTGCCTTTCAGCCCTGGAGTCAGATACTTAGCCCAGTCTGCAGGTGGCAGTTGGAATTGTCTGCAGACCTTTTCAAAACCTTTCAAATAAACATCCAGATCGCCGTCTTTCTCCATGACAGGGAAACGCTCTAGACGGGGTTTAAGGTTGATTGTGCCTGTGGACTCACTCTGAGGTGAGGATGAAGCACTTGGCAGCTGCATTCGGGTCAACTTGATCTGGTACTCCCGCTCTGCTTGGCGTTCTTCTCGCTCCGCTTGACGTTCCGCAAACTCTGCTTGGCGTTGTGCAGCTTCTCGCTCTGCTTGGCGCTCTTGCATCACCAGTTGCATCCGCATATTCAGATCACAGTTGCCAATCTGCTGGAGGATTAGAGAAAGAGAAGACTCCATACCGTTTTGAGACCTGGTACTGCTGGTACTGCCATGCCCAGCCAGTTCCTGACTGGAGTCTCCTGTCCGTTCCTCTGAGGCTGAAGTTTCCTGCTCTGGTCCCTCGGAATGGTGGAGCTGTGTATCATCTGCCACCAACGCTTGGATCAGATCCGCTTTACTTTTGTTCGTTCCGTCCAGCCTTCTCTCCTCACAGAGGACTAGCAGTTCATCTTTCCTCTTATTTCTATACACCTCTGCCATCTTATCAGCGGTTTTTTCAAAATAAAAGAAAGAAAAGAAAAAACAAGAAGGGGAAGGGAAACTGTTTTGCACGTGTGTATGTTAGCTGACAAATAGTATGCACTGAGTTCTTCCTTGTGGACTGTTGTATTCTTTTCAAGGATACTCCAGCCCTTAAGTGTAAAGGTTAATTTCTTAAACAAAACACTTAAAGAGGCTCTGTCACCAGATTTTGCAACCCCTATCTGCTATTGCAGCAGATAGGCGCTGCAATGTAGATTACAGTAACGTTTTTATTTTTAAAAAACGAGCATTTTTGGCCAAGTTATGACCATTTTTGTAGTTATGCAAATGAGGCTTGCAAAAGTCCAAGTGGGCGTGTTTAAAAGTACAAGTCCAAGTGGGTGTGTATTATGTGCGTACATCGGGGCGTTTTTAATACTTGTACTAGCTGGGCGCTGTGAAGAGAAGTAACATCCTCTTCTCTTCAGAACGCCCAGCTTCTGACAGTGCAGACCTGTGACGTCACTCACAGGTCCTGCATCGTGACGGCCACATCGGCACCAGAGGCTACAGCTGATTCTGCAGCAGCATCAGCGTTTGCAGGTAAGATCGACTTACCTGCAAACGCTGATGCTGCTGCAGAATCAGCTGTAGCCTCTGGTGCCGATGTGGCCGTCACGATGCAGGACCTGTGAGTGACGTCACAGATCTGCACTGTCACAAGCTGGGCGTTCTGAAGAGAAGAGGATGTTACTTCTCTTCACAGCGCCCAGCTAGTGAAAGTATTAAAAACGCCCCGATGTACGCACATAATACACACCCACTTGGACTTGTACTTTTAAACACGCCCACTTGGACTTTTGCAAGCCTCATTTGCATAACTACAAAAATGGTCATAACTTGGCCAAAAATGCTCGTTTTTTAAAAATAAAAACGTTACTGTAATCTACATTGCAGCGCCTATCTGCTGCAATAGCAGATAGGGGTTGCAAAATCTGGTGACAGAGCCTCTTTAACGTCTTTAACAGTGTAAATGACAATAACACTATCCCACCGCTGCCACCAATCTGTGACGATCGCCGATCTCAGGTCACGTCACAGGGGTGAACTACACTACTGAGTTTATTAATTTACCTCACAAATCCACGCCCACCTACTCTAGATGACAGGATTATGCTAAATTACTCCTGTAGTTTCCAACACCCCAATAATTTATACCACAGTATGCTACCACCACCTATACTTATCTAGGCAATAGGGGCCTAAGTCTCTAAGTTCCCTTAACACCAGTTCCTATAACACAGGTTATCTAAATTGAACATAAAATACAGGTAACGTTCCTCACCTTCGGAAGATTAAGTTCTGTAAGACTACAAGGAAGAGACTTATGTAATATTTCAGATTTAATACACAATAGTGCAGTGCAATACATAAAATAGTTGTCAGAATAAAAGATAAAAAATATACATACAGTTACAATGCAATCAAACAGTTTATGAAAATAAAAGGGATAAAAGAAACAGAACAAAACCTTACTGATGTACAGCGGCGATATCCTGGCTGTGGGGACAGCTGAAAATACGGGCAGTCACTCCAACCGAGATATGGATCCCCAACGACTGACACTGACCCTCACTTCTCATGGCATTTTAAACCCAGTTTTTTCCCTCCAGTTCACTGGCTGGTGATGTCACTGAGAGGAGGCTGTTCATATGATAATGAAGGGTACTCCTCCCATTACACAGTTGTATTTCTATAGAGAAACATAAAAGTGATCATGTGTCCTTGCAGGAATCCCCTAGAAATATAATATTACCTGCATTCACCTGTGCAGACATTTACCAACCAGGGCATATCAAACACCACTATAATAGGCCCATGTTTTTAGCCAATAGCCAATCCCAGGTAGTTCCTCTGAGGGTAGGGATCTGAATTTGACATATATATGAGGGCTATTTTCCCTGATCATAACTAGCTATGTGGGTCATTACAAATATAAATTATGACGGGGTTTGCCTTGATGTATCATACTTTCTTTGAACACCATGCCATTCTCCCATGTTTCTCCTGGTCCACAGACAGACACACCACAGGCATCCATTTGCATAGCTTTAGATGTTTGGTCAGGATGTTTGGTCAGCCCTAGTGACAAATCCTTAATCAGCACATCTCGCACCTTGGTGAGGAAAGAGCCAATTAAACATTTGTCAGACAGTGGACATCCTTTGATGGCCAAAGATCTGCATTTCCTATGCAAATCAGATGTATCTTCTGTGTCAGAGGGAGTTATGAAATTACCTCCTAGTAACCTACTTTTGATTCTCTTACCTATAACACCACAACTCCCATTTGGTCAAAAGTAAAAAGACGCCCAGTTGGTCATTAAGAAACTAATTAGCATAAATCTAAAATTGCTCATAACTTGCTAAAAAATTATCGGTTTTCAAAATAAAAACCCCTTCTGTTATCTACATTACAGCGCCGATCACATTATGTAGGAGACAGGGCACTTATAATCTGGTGACAGAGCCTCTTTAACCCCTTCCCGCTCCTTGACGTACTATTACGTCATGGCAGCTGTATCGTTCGCGCTCCATGACGTAATAGTACGTCACGGGAGTAACGGCCGTTTCGGCCGTCCTCCCGACACATACAGGAGCTGTGACGCTGCTGTCTTGTTCAGCAGCTGTCACAGCTCCTACAGCGGGGACCGATCGCTGTGTCCCCGCTGATTAACCCCTTAAAAGCCGCGTTCTATAGAGATCGCGGCTTTTTAGGGGTTAAGCTGCCATCGCCGGCCTGCTACGCGATAGCGGCCGGCGATGGTGACTATGGCAACCGGACACCAAACAATGGCGTCCGGCGATGCCATAGACGGAAGCCTAGTGGGTCCTGACAACGTCAGGACCCACTATGCTTGCTGTCAGTGAGTAGCTGACAGTTCTAATACACTGCACTACGCATGTAGTGCAGTGTATTAGAATAGCGATCAGGGCCTCCTGCCCTCATGTCCCCTAGTGGGACAAAGTAATAAAGTAAAAAAAAAGTTAAAAAAAGTTGTGTAAAAATAAGAAAATAAAAGATTTAAAAGTATTAAAAGTAAAAATCCCCCTTTTTCCCTTATCAGTCCTTTATTATTAATAAAAATATATAAACAAACAAATAAACTATACATAATTGGTATTGCCGCGTCCGTAACGGCCTGAACTACAAAATTATTTCATTATTTATCCCGCACGGTGAACGCCGTAAAAAAAATAAATAATAAACCGAACCACAATCACAATTCTTTGGTCACTTCACCTCCCAAAAAATGGAATAAAAAGAGATCAAAAAGTCGCATGTACCTAAAAATGGTACTGATCGAAACTACAGTTCGTTACGCAAAAAATAAGTCCTCGCACGGCTTTATTGATTGAAAAATAAAAACTTTATGGCTCTTAGAATAAGGTAACACAAAAAGTGAATGATTGTTTACAAAACTTATTTTATTGTGCAAACGCCATAAGACATAAAAAAAACCTATAAACATCTGGTATCGCCGTAATCGTATCGCCCCGCAGAATAAAGTGAATATGTCATTTATAGTGCACGGTGAACGCTGTAAAAAAAAACGAAAAAAAAAACAATCGTACAATTGCTGTTTTTTAGTCACCACGCCACCTAAAAATAGAATAAAAACTGATCAAAAAGCCGCATGCACCCCAAGAAAACTACAATGGATTCCTCAAGGGGTCTAGTTTCCAAATTGGGGTCACTTTTGGGGGGTTCCCAATGTTTTGGCACCACAAGACCTCTTCAAACCGGACATGGTGCCTAATAAAAAAGATGCTTCAAAATCCACTAGGTGCTCCTTTGCTTCGGAGGCCGATGCTTCAGCCCATTACCGCACGAGGGCCACATGTGGGATATTTCTCAAAACTGCAGAATCTGGGCAATAAGTATTAAGTTGCGTTTCTCTGATAAATCCTTTTGTGTTATAAAAAAAATGGTATAAAGAGGATTTTCTTACCAAAAAAAAAATGTAAATTTCACCTCTACTTTGCTCTAAATTCCTGTGAAACACCTAAAGGGTTCATAAACTTTCTAAATGCTGTTGTGGATACTTTGAGGGGTCTAGTTTCTAAAATGGGGTGTTTGATAGGGGTTTCTAATATATGGGCCCCTCAAAGCAACTTCAGAACTGAACTGGAACCTAAAAAAATAAATAAATGAGGCAATACTTTGCTTCTTACATTATACTGATAATGAGCCGTGCCCACCCCGAGATGACCCCAGTTTTGACCGTTTGTATAAACGGAGACCCCTATTAGACCGTTCCAGTGCCCGGTTTTCCCAAGCATACACCCCTGAGAAGTGTATTTCTATTGATGAGTCCCTGGTACATTTTAAAGGGAGGGTTCAATTCCGCGAGTACCTGCCGGGTAAGAGGGCAAGGTATGGCGTGAAGATGTATAAGCTGTGAGAGTGCATCAGGGTATACCTACAGGTTTAGGATATATGAAGGAAAGGCCACCCCCAAACCAGACTGCATCCTGGACTACAATAGGTACATGGGAGGGATGGACTTGTAAGATCAAGCCCTGAAGCCCTACAGCGCCATGCGGTGTGGTATAAGAAGCTGGCCGGGCACATCATACAGATGGCATTGTACAATGCGTACATGCTACGTCGATGCGCAGGCCAGACGGGAACTTTCCTGGAATTTCAAGAGGTGATTATCAAGAACCTAATCTTTAGGGACCAAGAAGGGGGGGGCACCCAGTACTTCTGGAAGCGAGCCCACACGCATCGTACCAGGGCAACACTTTCCAGGAGAAGTTCCCCAAACTGGCAAGAAGGGAAAAAGTCAAAAGAGGTGCAAAGTCTGCTATAAGAGGGGGTAAGGGAGGACACAATATATCAATGTGACACGTGTCCCGAATAACCAGAGCTCTGTATGAAAGTGTTTTAAAATTTATCATACATCCCTTGGTTTATAATTTACCCCAATTTTACTTACCCTGATGCACTCCACACAGCTTATCCCCCCTCGTCTTTCCCCTCTGATCCCTGCTGTGTGTCCAGGCAGCTGATAACAGCCACATGTAGGGTATTGCCATACCCGGGAGAACCCACATTACAGTTTATGGGGTGTAGGTCTCCGGTCAAAATGCTCACTACACATGTAGATGAATGCCTTAAGGGTGTAGTTTTTAAAACGGGGTCACTTCTTGGGGGTTTCAACTGTTCTGGTACCTCAGGGGCTTCTGCATACATGACTTCGCACTAGAAAATCCCCAGTAGGCCAAATGGTGGTCCTTTCCTTCTGAGCCCTCCCATGGGCCCAAATGGCAGTTTATCACAACAAATGGGGTATTGCGGCCCTCAAAACAAATTGCGCAACAGAATGGGGTATTTTGTTTCTTGTGAAAATAAGAAATTTTCAGCCAAAACTACATATTATTTGAAAAAAATAATTTTGTTTTCATTCCCAGCCCAATTCAAATAAGTTCTGTGAAAAAACTATGGGGTCAAAATGGTCACAACACCCATAAATGAAGTCCTTGAGGGGTGTAGTTTCCAAAATGGGGTCATTTGTGGTTGGTTTCTATTGCTTTGATACCTCTGGGGCTCTGCAAATGCGACATGGCACCCGAAAACCAATCCAGCAAAATCTGGACTCCAAAGAACACACAGCGCTCCTTTCCTTCTGAGCCCTCCCATGGGCCCAAACGGCAGTTTATCACCACAAATGGGGTATTGCCGCACTCAGGACAAATTGGGCAACAGAATGGAGTATTTTATTTCTTGTGAAAATAAGAATTTTTGAGCTAAAATGACATATTATTGGAAAAAATATATTTTTTTTTAATTCCCAGCCCAATTCAAATTAGTTCTGTGAAGAAACTATGGAGTCTAAATGGTCACATTACCCATAAATGAATTCCTTGAGGGGTGTAGTTTCCAAAATGGGGTCACTTCTGGTGGGTTTCCATTGCTTTGATACCTCTGGGGCTCTGCAAATGCGACATGGCACCCGAAAACCAAACCAGCAAAATCTGTACTCCAAAGAACACACAGCGCTCCTTCCCTTCTGAGGCCTCCCATGGGCCCAAACGGCAGTTTATTGCCACAAATGGGGTATTGATGCACTCAGGAGAAATTGGGCAACAAAATTTAGTATTTTGTTCCCTGTGAAAATAAGAAATTTTGGTAAAAAATTACATCTTATTGGAAAAAATGTCATTTTTTTAATGTCACAGCCCAATTGAAATAGATGCTGTGAAAAAACTGTGTGGTCAAAATGCTAACAACAACCATAAATGAATTCCTTGAGGGGTGTAGTTTCCAAAATGGGGTCACTTTTGGTGGGTTTCCATTGCTTTGATACCTCTGAGGCTCTGCAAATGCGACATGGCACCCGAAAACCAATCCAACAAAATCTGGACTCCAACAAACATATAGCGCTCCTTTCCTTCTGAGCCCTCCCATGGGCCCAAACGGCAGTTTATCACCACAAATGGGGTATTGCCACACTAAGGACAAATTGGGCAACAAAATGGGGTATTTTGTTCCTTGTGAAAATAAGAAATTTTGATCACAAATGACATTTTATTGGAAAAAATGACATTTTTTTCATTTCAGAGCCCAATTCAAATACGTGCTGTGAAAAAACTGTGCGGTCAAAATGGTAACAACAACCCTAAATGAATTCCTTGAGGGGTGTAGTTTCCAAAATTGGGTCACTATTGGGGGATTCCTACTGTTTTGACACCTCAACACCTCTTCAAACCTGGCATGCTGCCTAAAATATATTCTAATAAAAAAGGGGCCTCAAAATGCACTAGGTGCTTCTTTGCTTCTAGGGCTTGTGTTTTAGTCCACGAGCGCAGTAGGGCCACATGTGGGACATTTCTAAAAACTGCAGAATCTGGAGAATACATATTTAGTAGTGTTTCTCTGGTAAAACCTTCTGTGTTACAGAAAAAAAAATGAATAAAATTGAAATTCAGCAAGAAAAATGAAATTTGCAAATTTCACCTCCACTTTGCTTTAATTCCTGTGAAATGCCTGAAGGGTTAAAAAACTTTCTAACTGCTGTTTTGAATACTTTGAGGGGTCTAGTTTTTAAAATGGGGTGTTTTATCAGGGTTTCTAATACATAGGCCCCACAAAGACACTTCAGAACTCAAGAGGTACCTTAAAAAAAAGGCTTTTGAAATTTTCTTAAAAATATGAGAAATTGCTGTTTATGTTCTAAGCCTTGTAACGTCCAAGAAAAATAAAAAAATGTTCAAAAAACGATGCCAATCTAAAGTAGACATATGGGAAATGTGAACTAGTAACTATTTTGGGTGGTATAACCGTCTGTTTTACAAGCAGATGCATTTAAATTCAGAAAAATGCAATTTTTTCAAAATTTTCTCTACATTTTGCAATTTTTCACCAATAAACACTGAATATATCGACCAAATTTTACCACGAACATGAAGCCCAATGTGTCACGAGAAAACAATCTCAGAATCGCTTGGGTAGGTTTAAGCATTCCGACGTTATTACCACATAAAGTGAAATATGTCAGATTTGAAAAATGGGCTCTGAGCCTTAAGGCCAAAACTAGGCTGCGTCCTTAAGGGGTTAAGGAAATGTGAGACCACGTCTATCAGATCTATCAGAAACAAAGGGCGACAAAGTATTGTAATTGTCTGAGTTATCTGGAGAAGTAACACAGGACGATTATCGGGCAGACGAGAGTTAATATAACGCTCGTTGCCAATAATTGCGCTGTGTAAACAGGGGAACGATCAGCAGATGAATGAGCAAACGCTCGATCATCTGCTGGTCGTATCATTTTAAAAAAGTAAAATATTATCGTTCTCGGCAGCACTTCTTGGTGTGTAAACAGGGAGACGCGCTGCCGACATGATAATAATGTATGGGGACGAGTGATCGGAGTAACGAGCGCTCCTCCCCATCCATAGATCCGTGTGACAGGAGCAAGCGAGCGCCGATCAACGATGTTTCGTTGATTTTTGTACAGCGCTGCGGAATATGTTGGTGCTGTATAAGCAAGAGAAATAAATAATGCCACAGTTTTCTTATAGAATCTGTAAAGAGTAAACCTCGGTATCCCTCCGTATGAGCTTGGAGCACAAAGAGGTACAGTATGGGCCCATAGGTTTCTATGGGATCAAATTCGGGATCAGTTCTGTAAGACGATCATGCACATGGGGTTTTATTAATCTATTGTGTTTTACTGTGATTCCTCGACTTTCCGAAACACCCCTTTGAATGAATCCCCTGGAAATCTTGATAAGCATGTGGAATTAACCCTTCTCCCTTCTTCATGGCATTTGGCCTATATAGTATACAGAGCCACAGACCTATCCAAAACATGAGTGAGAAGTGGTTTGAGTCTTGATAATGTACAGTCCTGACAGCTACTTTTCTGCAAGGAATGACTGAAGAGAATTTAGTTCTGCAGGGATCCAATCAGAACACCTACATGAATGGGCAAAAAAACATGAGGCTTTTTCATGAGGCTCACTCGAGTCCCAATCCAGGATTATGATGCAATTCAAGAATTTAGGATGCTCTGAACTGGTTGGGCACAACTTTCTCTTAACTTTTATGTGGGGGGAAAGGAGCTGATAACATGCCCCGGTAACCCCTAACCTTGACCCATGCTTGTGGATCCATCCTGGAGTTAGGAAATCTTAATGTGGGTAACATTAAATGGGAAATGGGTTTTTAACAGAATTTTTGTATTACATTGTATTACATTTTTCTGATAGCAAAAAAAATGCTAAGAAAAATTCCTCAGTCCTCCCTTTGCCATCTTCTTGAGATTGATACAAAGATGTGTAAATGAAAAAAATGTATTTTCCTTAACTTCACAAGTCATTATATCCTCTGACCTTCATTTCCTTCAATCTACAACATTCCCCAAGGTACAATACCCAAATTTGGATGGCGATGTCCAGCAACACGCGTTCCGCCTGGATTCTTCAGTGTTTAGCGAATGCTATTTTAAGACCGTCGAGTACATCTCCATCCTTTACATCATAGAAACAGAGGGAAGTATTAACAGCTCATTGGAATAATTACTTAAGTTGATCTCTATTTTATTCATTTGACAGCCCACTTCAAAGAGCACGGCAAAAATTAATATAGTCTTAAATGTATGAAATTGGATTGATTTAATTTCTGATGAATGATTTCTGTGTCAGGCAGATAAACAAAATAGTTCAAACGCCGTCTCCCTTCTACTTGGCAGATAAAAAACTAGTTTAGACTAATAAATCCTCAGAGAACCGCTTCTTTAACGCTCGTGGAATGTATGTTGAGCAAGTTCCTGAATTACATTTTTGTTTTATATATTCTATTCAAAGTTAAAAATACAATTTGTTTTGTTTTAAAGGGACATTACTGTTAAGAGATCTTTGCTACGATTTTATTTTTGGACACAATATAGAGTAAGGCTACATTTACACTGCCGTTTTCTGAACAACGATGTTCTATGGGTGTATTCACATGGCTGTTTTTTTAACGGCCCGTGAATATTGGCCGTCAAAAAATAGGACATGTCCTATTTTTGACCGTTTTCACGGCCCCCATTGAAGTCAATGGATCCGTTTTTAACGGCTGTCAATACATGTAACAAACGTTAAAAACAGATCTGTGACATGGGGCCTCAAGATGCAAGGGAACTATTGGTTCCCTTGCTGGCTATCGGTGGCGCGATGACACATACTCACCGATGCAGCGCCGTCCTCTTCAGGTGTGGTCTTTAGTCTCACTGGTTCTGCGCAGGCGACGAGATGATGTCATCGCGCCGCCTTCGCAGAACCCATGAGACTAGAGGCCAAACGTGAAGTAGACGGCGCTGCATCGGTGAGCATGTAGGGCATTGTTGCGCTCACTACAAGGGTAGTGTGGCGCTAGTACAGGGGGCATTGTTGTTAACGATACCGAATTTTTTGGGACTGTCCTGAATTTACAGAGACAGTCCCGGAAGATTACTAAAGAGGGGGTGGGTCTTTCTCCGGAGAGGTGTGTGTGTGGCATCATCTACAGGGGGTCTGTGTGCCATCATCCACAGGGGGGCTGTATGATATCATATAAAGGGGGTCTGTGTGGCATCATCTACAGGGGGTCTGTGTGCCATCATCTACAGGGGGGCTGTGTGCCATCATCTACAGGGGGGCTGTGTGCCATAATATACAGGGGGGCTGTGAAACAATCATGACAACGACCTTCCTTTGGGTGTTTTTAGGGGGTTGGGAGAAAAAACGGCCATGAAAAACAGATGCAAAATGGATTTCAAACGGCCATTAGAAACGGACAGACGGACTGGAAATGGATGAAAATTTGGAGACACTGATGCAAAACGGCCATGAAAAACTGACAGTTGATCAGTTTTTAATGCCCATTTTTTTTCACCGTCGTGTGTGGCATAAACACAAAAAAACAAAACCGAAGCTTTTAATGGCTGTTTGACAGCCGTTTTGCATCAGTTTTCATGGCCGTTAAAAAAACGGATGAATTTCATTGGTCAGGCTTTTTTTGTCCCAACCCCCTGAAAACGCCCAAAGGAAGGTCACATGTTCACCTAGACACTATTTACAGCCTCCCTGTATATGATGCCACACACCTCCCTGTATATGATGCAACACACACCTCCCTGTATATGATGCAACACACACCTCCTTGTATATGATGCAACACACACCTCCTGTATATGATGAAACACACACCTCCTGTACATGTCACACACCTCCTGTATATGATGCCAAACACCTGTATATGATGCCACAGAACTCACTGTAGATGACACACAGCTTCGATGTATATGATGCCACACACCTCCCTGTGTATGCCACACAGCCTCCCTGTAGATGACACACAGCCCTCCTGTATATGATGCCACACAGCCCTACATGAATACCCTACATACTCACCGATATAGCGCTGTCTTCTCAGGTAAGGTCTCTCTTCTTCACTGGATACGCGAAGGCAACGCGATGACACTCACTGTTGCAGCTCGTCTTCACGTGTGGTCTCTCGTCTGCACGGGATCTGTGAAGGCGGCGCGATGGCGTCCTCCCGTCGCCTTCGCAGAACCCGTGAAGACGAGAGACCACACGTGAAGAGGTCGGCGCTACATCGGGGAGTGTGTGTCATCGAGCCGCCGAAAGCCAGCAAGGGAACTAGTAGTTCCCTTGCCAATCCCCATGTCACAGACCTGTTTTTAACGGTTGTTACATGTAGACAGCCGTTAAAAACTGATCCATTAACTTCTATGGGGGCCGTCAGGCCGTTAAAACGGCCAAAAATAGGACATGTGAATACACCCATAGAACATCATTGTTCTGAAAACAGCCCATGTGCTCACTATGTAGGCAAGGGTCAGTTTCAAGGAATATAAGAATTGTCTGGGTGGCACAAAATAGCACTCAGTCAGGGTCAGACTAGCCATCAGAGTTCCAGAAGATCCCCCTGTATGCCCAGGCTTTGACACCCAATACTGTGCCCCTAATACAACAGGACCCCAAAGGTCCAGCAGAAGACCACGCCATTTGGGCTTGTTCTGATCCACCTCTCAGTCTGGGTTTTGCTGTAATGTATGGGTCTCATATGTATGAGGGGTGATTATTTTGTGCAGGTATTAAAGGGCGGCTAAGAGATTAGAAGACCATTTGTTCAGAAAGAGCACCAGTCTGGTCTATGGCCTGTGTTTGGTATTGCAGCCCAGCCCCATTCAAGTAAATACTACACACAGCCCGCAGATGAAAATGTCATATAACCCATTTAACCCCTCAACACAGCCTGATTTGACCTTCCTGACAGAGCCGCATTTTTTAACTCCGACGTGTCACTTTATGTGGTAATAACTTTGGAATGCTTTCACGTATCCAAGCGATTCTGAGACTGTTTTCTCGTGACACATTGTACTTTATGCTAGTGGTAAAATTTGGCTGATACATTCAGTGTTTGTGAAAAGCCACAAAATGTAGAGAAAATTTGGAGAAAGTAGCATGTTTGTAAATTTGAATTTATCTGCTTGATAGACAGGTAGTAATAGCACGACAAAATCTATACTAATTGACATTTCCCATATATCTCTTTATGTTTACATCATTTTGTGAACGTCCTTTTATTTTTCTAGGACAGTAGACAGCTTATAAATTTAGTACCAAGTTTTCATGTTTTCAAGAAAATTTGGCACATGATGGTGATTGGTGCTGTCATATACAGCACCAATCATCACCATTCACTGTACCCTGTGGCACAACTTGTGGAGTTTGGCCCCTAAACGCTTTTATTGGCCGGTCAGAATTGACAATGCAATCGCACTGTGTGGGGGGGGGGCGCCTTGGTGGCCCCCTTGACACTGAGTTAAGAGCCATCTTTACTTTATCACCGTATCATTAGATACAGTGCTCGCTTCCAGCTCTACCATAACTGTATGGCAATTTGCAGGAAGTCCTTCACAACTATGACGTACAGTTATGCCGAATCTTGGGAAGGGGTTAAGCTCCATTTAAACACCATAGATAATTTAGATACATTTGGCATTTTTTTCTACCAGTCTTAAGCTGGCCATACATATAAGATAATTAACATCTCAAATGGCCGATTTTGGCCATTGTCGCCTGAAAATACAAGTGTATGGCATGATCGACCAATTGTATGACCAGCTTTAGTTAGGCTCTATTTGCACGACAGCGTCCATATATGGACAGTGAAGTCAGGGACTTCTCCTGAAGCGGAATCCCTGGCCACAGCTTCGGGAATGCAGGGGATTAGGGATTCCGCTCCTACAGGGAGCAAATCTTCTCCTCCTCCTCTTCACATTTGCACTGTGAGGAGGAGGAGAGAGCGAGCGGCAGAAAACACGGCCATCACTTGGAACGCATCCAAGTGGCAGCCGTGCCTTGCTCGGCCCCATAGACTTCTATGGGAGCCGTCTGGCCCAAAATAGGACATGTTCCATTTTTTGACGGCTCGGTTTACTGGGCCGTCAAGATATTGGCCGTGTGAATAGCCCCATTTGGGGTCTATTGTTCCTACTGTGGCCGTGTGAGGGCCTTAACGTGAGTGTCAGTGTTTAACAAAAGGGAACGGAGAAATCTGTAAAATAGCAAAGCTTGCGGGTACCATGTGTTCCTTCATGGTCAATAAGGCTCTGTGAGAGTTGGAATGCATTATATTTTGGCTAAGCATCGAACTTCTGGGATATTACGTTAAGACATTTTATTAGCAACGGTGACACTCATTTTAAAGGCACGGCCTACTATAAAATGAATATAAAACAATTTCATAAAAAACATTTAAAGATTTAAAGGCATCTTACATGTATCTCATGCTGCTGAGCTATTGAGGTCTCCGTATGGCGATTACATCTTTGATCACCTCGCCTCTCTTTCTTTAGTGAGTTAGTTAGTTACTTATTCTTGTCAACACCACGTCGTCTTGCTGTGAAAGGTTGTCCGTCACACTTTGAATCACTCCTCTCCATGGTTACGAGTTGTAATCAGCTCACATGATCGAGCTCACATCAACTGATGCTTAACTTAATTCCATTTCATTGGAAGTGGTGCAGGTCTTAGAAGGACTCTCGTCAAAATTTCGGAGGGGCTTGTCAGTTTGAAAAGAACATGACCTTTAAATTGTATCAGTATGTTTGCTGGTGCATAAGGCAAAGGAAGAAAGGTTCTCAGTGATGGAAAGCCACTCTAGAATGTGAGTTAATTCACTTAATACCAACAAGTGCTCATAATCTAGATTATTTGCAGAATATGCAGTTTTTCGTTTTGGTTAGTATATGACTTATTTTCAATATACCGTATATCTAAATTTTAGTAAGGAAATTGATCATGACTGATTTAGCTGAATCTGGACACTCTTGGTTATCCCCTTTGTTAAAATAATAATATATCCGCCAGAAGATTACATACATATAAGAAGTTTCTAACCAACTATTGTTACGTCTGATTTCACCTTTTATCTGAATGTACAAAGTAAATCCCAATGGACAAAAAAGCGGCTGCCATACAACACTCTGTCTATGCTCACCTGGGGTGATGCTGGGAAAACAATAGGATAGTCATTGAAAATCAAACATGACAGATCTAATTTTCCACTGACAGCAGATGATAAGAGTACCTGACAATCAGCAACACACATATCTTATATGTACTGTATAACCATATTCTATATTATAAAATGGAAAATCATTAAGCATTATGCCTGTGCAGGTCAATAGTCCATCAGGTGCATGTCACAAAGGAAACTTTGCTTAATACACAAAAAAATAATTAAAAAAAATACAAGGGTGGAAAGGGGTCCTCAGGTGATTTCGATCTAACTATGTGGATTACGTTAAAATAATAAAGTGAGAAAGTAGAGAGGGCACAATTGTTTGTTTGTTCTTCTTTGCACTTAGGTGGCAAAACAAGTTTCTAGATAGATATCAACTCTCCTCTCGCCCTGCCAGCACCCTGCTCTGTACTGTTGAGGGGGCAAAAAAAAAACCTGAAACAGCCGTCTACAGATGCGTTTCTCTTCTTTTTGGAGGAGAATCTGGCTTGGCTAAAATCCCTAGTCATGTTTCCAGGCTCTTCTATAAGTCGGACATTGACTTACAGGGAAGCTATCTCCAATAGGTGGCACCAGAGAGATGGTTTTCCTTTTTCTGGAGGAGGGCTAATTTGCATACTTTTTCCCATGGAGCATTGCCTGTGAGACACCATACCAGCTGTGTCTCTTCAATGAGAACCTGCACTCCCTGAGCACTAGGGAGTATTCTACTTTGTGATATCTACCTATACCTTCAGTAAACCTGCATGAATCTGCCACACAATACCTGAAATTCTGCCCAGCTATTTTTTTTCAGCTGCTGAAAAAAAGTGTAAAAAATTGGTGTGAAAAAATTACAATGATACAAATGTAAAATTAACTAAATTGTATAGAATCTTCCAAAAAGGAGACATTAAGCGATTGGACAATTTCCTTTTGTTAGCTTATCGTTAGGAGATCTTTCTGATCACAGGGTATTCTGCTGGAACCCCCAGTTATCAGCTGTAATCTGTGGGAGAAGCCAGAAGCAAGTGTTCAACTTCCCTGCAGCACCACCACAGGAGTAATAAAGCATTGCACAATTCCCATTGCAATCACTATGCTGTGTCCTCCAGAGCAAGAACCACTTATAGATAGGGCACCAAATGTCAGAATTCCCTCTGTTAACTGACAATGTTGAAGAAGTGTGTTTGAAAATAGGTTTTCTAAAGAAGAAAACCCCAGACAAGGTTTAGATGCTGCAGAGCTGAAGTATGAGCAAGAGCAACTTCAGAATCGTGACGATGACCTTTTTGGACTTTATTACTTTTGACTCGTCTGAAAGCTCCGTAAATCATTGTACAAATATTCATTTAATTGGTTTATTCTAAAAACAGTAAAATAGAAACGTATTGCGCTGATGAAGTGGCATACGCAGGATGCCGGCATCCAGTGTCATTTTAGCATCATTAACAATGAACACTTAATTGGTGTCATTGTGCAGCCACAAACCTCGTTCTGTCTCTTCTCTGGTGGAGAATTTCTGTGGGGATTTTCTATAAGTCCACAATCCTCAGCCCAGAAAATTGTCAGACTAATTAAAGTTTCTGCACTCTGGGGAGACCTAGCCGAACATTTCAATATCGTTAATACAATCTGCAAAATAAGCATTTGTTTGTTAATTCACATAATAGGGGATTGTAGGTAGGACCATTGCAAAAATTTTTAAATACCACAAAATTATATTATGGAAAACAAAAGGCATCGTGTTCTGATAATGCTGTAATTTAGTTAAGTGACTGCTTGGTGACTGGTTGGTCTCCATAGCAACACATTGACCACTGGAAGAAACAATTGTTTTGGAGGAGTGTTAATTGCACTCAACTCATGATACAATGTATCATGATGTTTCCACTAATCAGAGGAATGGTAATCATATGAGACATTTTACCTGCAATCAGTGAACAGGTTTCAGAGAAGAAAAACACACTGGAAAATCTTCTCATCCTCCTCTGATTACATATTTTTTTCAGATTTTCCTAATGTCTAAATATTCTGAATAAGAGGCTACTAGACCACGAGTCCGTACACAAACAGGAATGAGACATATTACCCAGAATGCTTGGAAGCTTCAGGGCCGTACACCCGTGGCTAATTAGCCTCGTATTGCACATATGAATATCCTAAAATGCCATTATCAGTCATATCATTCTGCTTAAGCTTAGCCTTACACAAGATGATTTGAACCTGACACATGGCTCAATTCAGTACTGAAGGTGTTGCAGTCACTGCAGCGCTTTTTGCAACGGTTTTGCGATTAAATTTGCAATTTTCACTAAAGAACACAATATAACCGTGACATGTGAACACACCCTTATAGAAGAATACAAAAAAATAAAACCCTTAGCTCAGCTTAGAAAAAATACAACAAAAAAACAGTACAAGCCATTATATCCATATTTTTTTTATTTTATTCTGCACCTCCCCCTATAACAGAAAAAAAATGAGATTTTAATAAATGTGGCAGCGCTCGTCTCTGCTAGGGCACAAACCTTCCCATGGTATCTACAATGGAGGCCAAGCAAGACTCCTTTTTTTTTTTTTTCAGGACCTAGCAAAAGCCCATGCAAACAAATAGTGATTTGTTCTGCGCTTTCTTTTCCCCACTCCTTGTGGTTTTAGTGTCTCTTTTAAATAAGAGCAAAGGAGAATTTCCAACACCAATGAATGACCCACCAATAATTGTCACATCTGATTTCACCTTTTATCTGAATGTACAAATCAAATCTCAATGGACACGAGCGGCTGCCGTACACCACTCTGGCTATGCTCACCTGGGGTGAGGCTGGGAAAACAATAGGATAGTCAGTGAAAATCAAACATGACCGATCTAATTTTCCACCGGGAGCAGATGATAAGAGTACCTGACAGTCAGCAACACACATATCTTATATGCCCATCAAGTCCATTGCATAAACTGGAAAACATGCTTTACTATTACAGTATTTCTTCAAAATTGAGAACTTTGGTCCAGCAGACAATGACCCCAATTCTGGGATCTCTTCTTCAGTTGTGAAATAAAATATTGATCCTACTGGATGCAGACTTTACAATGAAATAATAAGACACATGTTCTGTATGGCTCAGTCCTCAAGACCATATTCCATGGTTGGGCCCATGCTACTCCAGTGACGCCTCCAATGTTTTTGTGGAAAACCCTAACCGAACCAAGCAGAAGCTCATTGGAAAGAGGCAACCCTATCTGTTAGCAATGGAATTTCCATAGACATGATGAGTGGAAGCTTCTAAGTCATTATTTTTTGAAGCCTCCTGTATACATGTCAGCAAGGTAAACTGCCGGGTACAATACATCTCATGGTCTTGCTGGCTGACTGAAACAAAGGGAGATGGGCTGCTCCCTCCTAACAGAAGGGGAGCGCTTGTGCAATTGAGGAACATCTATAGGTTTTTAAACACACAGTGTCTAATCAGCCTCTGACAGATCCATTGTAAATCAAAGGTCTGGTAAGTGGAGATGCCAGGAATGTTTGATCTGATTCCAAGCCTTGAAACAACTTGCTTATTTTTTCTGCAGTTTGGCTCCTCACTAAAATAAAACATTGAGAGATTAATGTTCTGACAGGTCATTGCGTGTCAAGCTGTCACTCTGTAATGGTTACATATTTCAGCTGGATGGAGGTAGTGTTTCTTGGGGGAGGTCTACGATGAACAAAAAAAAAAAAATAACACCAAGGAAGGAAGATACAAAGACATCGACAAGCTTTCTGCATTGTGCTGCCGGCTGATCTTCATTTAAACCAAACACTTGTCATGTACAGGGGAAGTTTTATAAATTTTTAATGATATTGGGTACAACGGGAGCTTAGAAATTTGCTGTACTTTAATTTTTTCTTCGTTAGCAAAGGTTCGCTAATGCATTGAAGGGCTGAGAGCGTATCCTAGGGAAGCCATGATAATTGTGTTGTTAATAATACTTTGGCACTAGTAATGTTCTCCCGGTAATCAAGCCATGAGCTTTTTTTTTTTTTTCTCCTTTTTTAATATATTCAGTTATTACACTGCATCTTGTACAAATCATGTCAATTACAATTGCCAGCGGATGACAGTTAAAGTAATTGTATACGTTTTCTAGAATTTTCCATTGGCTTGGCTAATCAAGCTAAAAAAAAAAAAATCATCTTCTTATTTGCATTTATTTTGGTTCTGGTCTATTTCCATTCTTAAATCGTTGTCCGTAGTTTGGGAGCAGAGGATGGGAAATGTTTTTAAGCCTGACATCCAGACTGGACTGGGCTCTAACGAGTTAATACATAACCACTTTAGGTCGTAGCAGCTATCTTGAAAAAGATTAAGAAAATATCCCTTTATTAAAAAAAAGCAAAAACAATATATAAAACACTACTTTATTGTTCTTTTTTTATTATGTAATATGCAGGGATGTGCGCGCATCCCTCTTAGAGTCACGTACTATCAAGGGTCTCGTATTTAGTATTCTGCGTGCTTCATTAATTTTTGTATGAAAAACATCTTTTGAGTATAGTGTAGTCTTAGGAGCCTTCATGGATATATATATATTTTATTGAAGCTGTGAGATAGAGCCCAGTTTACTCATGTCCATTCTAACAGAAGTTGTTTACGATTAGAGAATCAGGGTCTGGTTTTGTTTTCTTTCCTTTTCCATGAAACAGCACCACTCCTGTTCATGGGCTGTGTCTGGTATTGCAGCTTAGCCCTATTCATCCGGACAAACCAACTGTAGCCTCTGGTGCCGATGTGGCCGACACGATGCAGGACCTGTGAGTGATGTCACAGATCTGCACTGCCAGAAGCTGGGCGTTCTGAAGAGAAGTGGATGATACTTCTCATCAGAACGCCCAGCTAGTAAAAGTAGTAAACACGCCCCGATGTACGCACATAATACACGCCCAGTTGTACTTTTGCAAGCCTCATTTGCATAAATACAAAAATGGCCATAACTTGGCCAAAAATGCTCGTTTTTAAAAAATAAAAACGCTACTGTAATCTACATTGCAGCGCCTATCTGCTGCAATAGCAGATAGGGGTTGCAAAATCTGGTGACAGAGCCTCTTTAACTGGTTCCCGACCGCTGGCTGTATATTTACGGCCTGCGGTGAGGGTCCTTAAAACCCGAGCCATAGACTTTTTACGGCTCGGGTTTTAACTTGCTGCCCGCGCGATCGGGCAGCTGAATGTCGGGTCTCCGGCTGTCAGTGACTGCCGGGGACCCTGAGGAGAGGATAGAAGTAGCTTTCGCTGCTTCTGTCTTCTCCGATGTGTTTTTACACAGCGTTCAATGAACGCTGTGTATAGGAATAGAGACAGCAGCAGCGGCGCTGTCTCTATTCCTCCCGGTGTTCATGTGACTGGTCACATGATCGCCGGGTGCCGTTAGTGACAGACTGCTGGTGGGTCTTACAAGACCCAGCACAGCCCTATTAGTGACAATCGTCACTGTGAGAGGGCTGATTTCCCCTGTAACTGGGGCTGCTGTGCAGCTCCAGTTACAGTGGAAAAGATGGTGTAAAAAAAAAGAAAAAAAATATATAAAGTTCCCCAAAGGTCTTTTTTGACCTTTGGGGGACAGACCATAGTAATAAAAAAATAATAAAGTAAAGTGCAAAAAAAATGTAATAATAAATACACATAAAATACCCACCCCCAAAAAAAACCCGTTCCCCCCGCCAATCATTGTTGTAACGCTAGCGCTGACCCAATTACCCTAATATAGACATGTAATATATTAAAATTTACGGTAGACAATGACGATCACAAATAAAAGGTCTATTTTAGGTTAAAACTATGTTATTACCCCCAAAAAATAGCTGAAACGTAAAAAAGCTTATTTTTTTACTATTATTTTCAAACTTTATGAATAAAAATTCTAAAATAGCAAAAAAGGTGTGTATAAAAACGATAAAAAATGAAACCTGCATTGTCTACGGAAAAAACGCCGCAAAAATCACGTCGTTAGCCCAACAAATAAAAACGTTATAGCCATTTAACTAACACGTGCTAAAAATGGCTAAACGGTGTCTGGTCCTGAAGGCGCAAAATAGCCCGGTCCTGAACTGGTTAAAGGGGTATTCCCATCTCAGACCTGTATGGCATGTCCAAAACTATATGCCATTAATGTCTGATATACGTGGGTCCCACTTCTGGGAACCGCATTTATCTTGAGATCTGGGATACCTAAACCCTTAGCCCTGCCTTGTCAGATGTCCGCCGCATCTGGGCGGGGTCCCCGAAACAGCCGAGTTTGCTGAGCCACACTGTTTCCATAACTTCCATAGAAGTGAATTGGAATTATGCAAATATCATAGTACAGAGAGCTATGCTGTTTCTGGAAATTCCATTCACCTCTATGGGAGTTACAGAAACCGTTTAGCTGAGAGAGCTCCGCTGTGTACGTAATCGCAACAACGTTGAGGGGGACAGGATCGAGGGACCCCTGATCTCGACAAAAGTGTGAATATGAATATGCCATAAATATCTGAGATGGGAATACCTCTTTAAGGAATTAAATAGGTGAGCATTTATCTTTCACTGCCACAGTGATCTCCCTAGAACACGTCCAGTATAACTACATCTACGCCTAAAGATCAGATTGAATACAACTATTCTCCTTTTTCATAGATACGGAGAGCTTTTCATGGATGTAACGGCGAGCCCAATCATTGCATAGGGCTGTAGAGTCAGTACATGTATGATCTGATTAAAGTGTACCCTAATATTTCAGGTGACTTTTCAGAATAAGCAGTCATATCTGTGTACATGAGGAATAACGCTATTTCTGGCCGTTGTATGACTTGTATCCTGCAATTTTAAGCAGTTTTCCCCCCTCGCCAGATTCTATCTTTAATTATGAGTACTTTGTGAACTAGAGGGCGGAGTCTAACTTCTATCATGTTTTCTTTACACTACACACAAGAGAAGAGGAGAATCCTGCTCTGCTATCTCTATCACGTATATACAGAAACCGCATGGAGCAGATTATACAGCAGTAATAAACAGTGTAGCTGAGAATTCAGCACTGGGGTGACATATAACTCTTACTAGAAACTGCAAGAGTCTGCAGTATGTATGTGTGTCTCCCTCTCGCCTTTCTCCCCCTTCCCTTTCAATAGGCTTCTATGGGCAGCAGCGTTTGTCTCTCTCTCTCTCTCTCTCTCTCTCTCTGCTCCCTTTTTCTTCTCCCCCTCCCCTCTACATAGACTTCTATGGGCAGGCAGTGAGGAGACACACCCCACTTCCTGCAGTCCATCTCCTCTGCTCTGTAACTAGAGATGGATATTGCTTGACAACAGGGGGTGGACAGCAGATTACAGGAAGGGAGACACCTAGTGGCAGTAACTTCACACAGAATTTGCATGGGTAAAACAACAATATTTTAACAGTAAGTGAATCAAAAAGTTAATACATATTAAGTATATGCGGGCACTGGATGTTATTGCACAGTATGCAGTGTACGGAGCCAGAAATAGTTGGCTCCATACATTGAATAGCGGCCCTGCTGCAGAACTGCAGCTCTGCTCCTATTCACTTAGTGCTGCAGCTCGGCCGCAATTCCGTGACCGGAGACATCTGCTTTCGGCATGGACGTCCGTTGCCCGGAGGCCACCAGAGAAGCTGACCAGTGCGGGTCCCCCACGATCATATGCTGATGACCTATCCTGTGGACAACCCCTTTAACTGTTAGAATCATGAGGAAGTACATGTGTTTTTCTTTAATAAGTTGGGTTATGTTTTGTTTTTTTAAAAGTGTTAAGCCAAGTAGACACCGCCAAATAACAGGAGTAATTAATTAGAAAAATAAAGTACTAAATAAATATAGATAATAAAAAAAAACAACAGATCTGTCATCATCCGCTTGCTGACAATTTCCATGTAGTTCCGGGAAATTAATTCTACACTGCACAACAGTGGAAACCGCAAAAAGAAAATGGAAGAGATGTATCGAAACCGGTGCAAGGGAGAAATGCAGTCATTTTCTATAGCAACCAATCAGATTCTACTTGAAATCAACGACCTGATTGGTTGCAACGGGCACCTACTCTACTTTTCCTCTGTACTAATGTTAAAAACATCTCCCTAAATAAAGATATATTATGAAGCTGCAAGATTTTACTTCCAGTCAACGTTAATCATTACAGCATGCTGTGCTGTATAGTCCATCATATACATACAATGCACCGGCTGGCTGACATTTCTGACTAGTGAACCAGAACATGCTAAATCAGGAAAATCCAGCCTCCGTTATTACATGGTATGCGTATCTCACACTTCTTCACTTACTAAACTGATGGGGCTCCTATGAAGGTCTCCTTGGAAAGCAAGATGTTGGGGACCTATGTAGGTTATAAGTGGACTTGATTCTAGGATTTGGCAAAAACGTTTGTTAGGTTAGAAGCCCCAGCTAAATGCGGTTTGATCAAATCGTCTCTCAGAAGGTATAATACATTCTTGGAGTTCACCTGCAGGCAACAGAGTGGAAAAAAAAATGAAAAACAACAGTTTTCCCTTTCCTTCTCTCTTCTTAGCCAAGCAAGTCCTGACCATAGAGAATGAATGGCTTTAGAACTCCGTCCAGACAGCAAAATCAATGCTTCATATCAAGAGGCTGCAGGGGTTATGCTGCGATGCTCATGTCAACAAGGCTACAGGTTCCCTGAAAACTCCACAGACATTTCCCTGTAGCTGCCTGGAACCAGCAAAGTATGTAACGGAACGATCTTAACCCTGTCAATGCCAGAATGCCCTGGTACCAATACAACGTGTAGCACTCAGGAGCCACCAATCCGTCTCACTTACGGAGCCCTCCATTCAAAACGTACAATCTCCTTCTTCTATTACTGCAGCTCTGGTTTTCCTGTGATTTTTAAATGCTAACAATCCCCTCGTTGTATGAAAATGAGAGGTTGTCACAGCTCCGCCCATGGAAATAATATCCTCATACTGTAAAATCATCTTGGTATCAATGTACCTGTACCAGCCAAAACATTTTTCTGTTGCTTGAACCGAAAAACGATGTATATACTGGACATAAGTTTTGAATAGTGGTAGTAAACTGAATGACTATATTTGTAGATGACAACATTTTGCATATCTTTTGAGACATGTATTATATAAAAAGTGTTTGAATGGTGGAAGTAACTTTACTGTAAGCAGTCCAGCATAGCGCCACCAGGAGGATCTACCTGGGTATAAATCAGAAAGTTTTGTGCCGTGCTATGGGTTAAATCTATACTGTTTAGAAAGGAGGTTACGTCCTCCTTCAATGTCAAATGCAGCCTTGAGCGCCGGTCCCTTTGGAGTCATCACCGTGAAAAAACAAGCGCATTGTACACCCAGCTTATCGTGTTGGTGGCTTTTTCCACATCTTCATTTCTTGTATGTTTATGTTTTGAATACCAATAATTTTACCACTATACAATGATAAACGTGGTCCTGGTATCCAATACAGTAGACGTCTTAAACTGCATTCAAAATAAAGGGATCATGGTAATTTGTGCGCTGCCGAGTCACTTACAGTTCTAACAAGTCCATGCTAAATGGGTTTACAAACTGGAAAGCTGAAAATCTGATTTTACAACTCCGGGTTAATTCATTTTAATTAGAACTAATACAGCAATAAACGGGATGTGGAGGCAGCACGCTACATCAATGTGCAGCGTAGAGCGTGCCTATAAAGAGTATACATGTATATACACACATGCGTACACCGGCCGCCACCTTTCATACTATGCTGGTTGTAATTTTGTTGGCCAATAATTTTTTTAGCAATTAGAGACAACACCAAAATTTAAATTCTGTTGATTTATTCCAAAGATCCTTCTTTCGGTACTGCACTGAAATTTGATGAATATTGATTCAACCCACCACATTGCTGCCCTGTTAAGGAATATGGACGTCTTAGAGGGATATTCCCTTCATTGAGGACCCCCCATTTATTACCTGGATGGTCTGACTACCTATTATAGGGCCAGCATTTAATACTACATAAGTATGTATGGCCAGGCACAACTACTCCCAGCGATATCAAATATTTGCCAGGGGTTTCAGAAACCAGACTGGTGGTGATCGGCTAAATCCCGGGCTTTGTTCTTGATGAAACGACCCTTATAAAGCTGGTTTTATGAGTGGTGATGACATCACCAACACTTTGTAGCTGATGTAGGGGACCGCAGCTGCATGGGGGGCAGCTGCAGTCTTACCCAGTCATACCGTCTTACATATAAAGTTGCCCTCTGGATGGTAAATGTGCACAGCCTTTCATACACTTCTGTTACATACAGTATACTAGGCATGGAAACAACAAGCCCCTGTAGCTGCGGCGCACACCCCATCAGGGTCACAGGGTGCCCATTTGTAAGTGTGAGCAGATCTAGTGCTCTATTATTTATAAAAGGCTGAAGAACCCCTATAAATGATAAAGAGCATTTTAATTCAATCCCCAAAATGAACACCTCCAGCGTGTGGAAAGCATAGAAATACTTTAAGTATCTCTAAGTTGCCTTTATTTTCTGTTGTCTTTAGTAATATGGCACCGGGGGCCGAAAATGCTAGAGGCCACACTGAGCATTGCTCACGCCGAGCGATCGGATGAAAAGGCAGAGCAAATGTAATTTGTTTTCAATGGCTGTTTCAAAAGAATAATTGTGGTGACATTGCAAGATCAATATTATAGATTTTTGTTTTCAAGTACACTGTATGTGTGGTGCTAAGGGGAGGTAGGAAATATTACACTGCAGTGTGAATAAAATAAAAATGGATTGAGGTCTGTGGGTATTCACAGGCTGGTAGCCATCATGGCTTTGGTACATCATTGATGGGATTACAGCGCTTGTCCTCTGGGTTGGTATTTCATTGCTAGTGTGTGGCAGTCTGTGGATTCGTATCCCCCCCCCCCCTCCCTCGTCCTTGAGGGATATGTTTCCTGTGCTCGTTTACACTAAAATCGATTCTCTAGAATTTCACAACTTTTTCTCTGCCTGAAGCAGTGAAAGAAAAGCCCTGTGGCCGCTTCCCTTCCAGGCAAGAAATAGGCAAGAAACCTTTACCTCCTAGCCGAATACAAGAAGTTGTAGTCCTCTTAACAAACATTCCTCACCAACTTCTGCTTGAAGCAACATTTAATATTACAAAGGGGAATTACAGTGTGAGCAATTTCCTAAAACAATATAAACAGAGTGATCCAATAATAACCAAACATCGCGAGAGTGCTGCAATGTGGTACTGGTTCTAGCAGTGATGTGTAACCTGCCCTCCGGCTGAAACTGTGAGGCCTCGTGCACCCTTCCGACACTGTTTTCACGGCCGTTTTTGACGGATCCGTGTGTCCGTTTTATCGGCAGTGTGCACTCCGTGTTTCCGTTTCTGTGCACCGAGCATGGTACTGTCCAGGGTGCTGAAAGAGTTAATGGGCTGCACTGATCGCCGGTAACACTTTCAGCACCCTGGACAGTACCATGGTCGGCGCTCGGAAAATACAATTTTAATGTAATAAAAAAAAAAATCATACTTACTTTCCTCCTGTCCGGCCTCCAGCGATGACGTTTCATCCATGTCGCCGCTGCAGCCAATCACAGGCTGTAGTGGTGGTCACACACGTCAGAAGGCCGGCCTCCAGGGATGACGCTTCATCCCACGTGACCGCCTCTGCAGCCAATCACAGGCTGCAGCGGCCTCTGCAGCCAATCACAGGCTGCCACGTCATTCTGGAAGGTCGGACTGGAGGAAGAAGAGGGACTCGTCACCAAGACAACGACCGGGTAAGTATGAACTGATTTTTAATCAGCAGCCTCTTTTCTCTATCAGTGATTGATAGAGACAAGTGGATACCGATTAGTGTAATATTTCTGTTATGTTTTACTGCCCGCCCGGCCATTGCTAGGCAACGGCTCCGTCACACACGGACGGCACACGGATGCCTTCCGTGTGCCTTCAGTTTTTTGGCGGCCCCATTGACTTGCATGGGCCTCACGGTCACGGAATCCCGGACCAAAGTAGGACATGCTCTACTTTGGATCGGAATGGAGCAACGGGACCTTCAAAAAAACTGGAGTGCATGGCCCCATTGAAATGAATGGGTCAGAGTGCTAGCCGTCAGAAAAACGGCTAGCACCCTGAAGGAAAAAACTGAAGTGGACATGGGGCCTAAGGCTTCATGCACACTTCCATCACCGTTTTATCGGCCATTTCTGACGGATCCGTGTGTCAGTTTTTGCTACCGTGTGCACTCCGTTTCCGTTCCGTTTTACACGGACGTTGTGCTTGCGTTTTTCCATTTAAAAAACGGAAGGTAAACTTCATTTGAACTTGTTACATGTCCCAGGAAACACCCATAGAAAGGTTACAATAAGTTTTTGGTGCTGTTTTCTGCAGCTTTCAGAGCATAGAGAACAGTTTGAGATTACTCTGCTTGGCTTGCTTTTTGGTTTTTTTTGGATTTTTGGAGTGAAATGTGTGCACTTACTTATTTTGTGACGCTGGGCACTAGTTCCCTGCTGCCATCTGTGCGTCAAAAGCTCCATGGCAAGTTCCTCCCACGCGGCGTCCTTTTTATAGCAGTCGTGGTAGCATTCTGCCCGCGTATCCCACAGTTCTGGGTGATCATGCACCAATGCTATGAGTCTCTCCACATCCATCTTCAGGAATGAATGTGTACTGTAGTCTGTGAACTTTGGCTCACCCAGCCGTTGCTATGGCAACGGATCCGTCAAAAACGGACGGCACATGGAAGCCTTCCGTGTGCCAACCGTTTTTTTGACTGACCCATTGACTTCTATGGGCCACACGGTCACTGAATCACTGACCAAAGTAGGACATGCTCTACTTTTGATGGAACAGAACAACGGATCCATTTAAATAACTGAAGTGTGCTTGGGCCCATTGAAATGAATGGGTTCAGGGTGCTATCAGTGACAAAAACAGATAGCACCCTGAAGGAAAAGACTGAAGTGGGCATGAAGCCTAAGGCTGGGTTCACACGAGCACATTACGTCTGTAATGGACGGAACGTATTTCGCCCGCAAGTCCCGGAGTGAACACACTGCAGGGAGCCGGGCTCCTAGCATCATAGTTATGTACGACACTAGGAGTCCCTGCCTCTCCGTGGAACTACTGTCCCGTACTGAAAACATGATTACTGAAAACATGATTACAGGAAGGGATAGTTGTCCTGCAGCGAGGCAGGGACTCCTAGCATCATACATAACTATGATGCTAGGAGCCCGGCTCCCTGCAGTGTGTTCACTCCGGGACTTGCGGCCGAAATACGTTCCATCCATTACGGACGTAACATGCTCGTGTGAAACCAGCCTTACTCTCAGCTTGCCAAATAGACATTGATGGGAGTTGTAGTTTCACAACAGCTGGTGAACTGCAGGTTGCACAACACTGGGTTATAGCCAGTGTAAATACTCCATTCACAGAATACAGGCTGCTGTAAATCAGCATCAGTATCCTAACAACTAGAAGAACACAGTTCAATGGTATTCTCTATACTGTATAATGACCACTAATCATTCATATAAAACATTCCAGATTATAAAATGTACACAGACAAGTAACAAAAGAGAGATTTGCATAGAAATGCTCTAAAAGTCCAAAACAATAATACCATAAAATACACCGTGAAAAAATATCAAGATAATCTGTTGTTTACCTTATTAGGGTATGTTCACACGGCTTATTTTCAGCTGATTTTCAAGCCGTAAACTTTCCGAAAAACGGCTAACAATATGGAGGCTTAACGCCTCCAAACATCTGGCCATTAATTTCAATGGGAAAAACGGAGTTTCATTCCCACGGGGCGGCTTTTTGCGCAGCAGTTTGTAAAAATGGCGGGTAAAAAAAGCTCTGTAAAAAATAAGTGCATGTCACTTCTTGAGCCGTTTTTGGACCCGTTTTTTATTGTCTCAATAGAAAAACAGCTCTAAAAACGGCCGTAAAAAACGCATCAAAAAACACTTTATGCATAAAAAACTGCTGAAAATCAGAGGCTGTCTTCCCTTGAAAACCGCTCCGTATTTTACGACCATTTTTCATTTGCTGTGTGAATATACCCTTAGAGTTTCAGATACGGGATTAAAGGAATTTTATTCAACTAAATGGTTATTCCAAACTCCGGCATTTATCGCATATCCCAAGATTTGCCATAATGTATGATAGAAGTCCCAACTCTGGGATCCGCACGTATGTCGAGAACATGACCCTCATCCTGCCTGGCGAGACGGCCACCACATTCCGTCGGATAATGAATGGAGAGGTGGCCGGGAATGTGCACAGCTCTCTACATTCATTTCTATGGTAGGTAAGGAAATAGACATTACATAGGGTGCTGTACCTCAAGCTGCATGTCGATAGTAATGGAGCCTGATATATATCGCTATATATAAGATAAGAGACCCAGCAACATGTTACATTGTAACCGTAGTGTTTCCTCATCATAACTCTAGGATCTAGAAGTATTGTCAGCATCAGTACATAAATATGAGTCTGTGAGAAGTGGGATTCCCTCTAATCGGTTTCTCATATATATGTTTATCTTTCACCAAGCAGCCGCCACCGACGCTTTTAAAAATGAAAAGTATTAGCATAATGTCCTAGAGAATGTGGCCGTCTTTAAGAGAGGCTGTAATAAGATGGGTGATTCTTTAGAGAAACAAAATAACTATCATAAAATCCCATAGGAGCAATGGAAGGCAGATATGCTGAACCATCCCGCAATGATAAATATAGAATTTTGTAAATCAGCTGTTCGAAGAGCAGATTTAGATGTACAATGAAACAAGACGTTCTTCCATTCATCATTGCGTATATAAATATTGCTCTTTAAGTGCTACCATATTTCACACTAAATAATATATATTCAACATGTTTGGGATGCCCTCCCCAATTATTGCATTTCAATCATTCCTCAGAGACTTGGTCTATTTCATTGCACCTCTATGAATGTGTGTAATAGTGTGTGTGTGTGTGTGTGTGTGTGTGTGTGTGTGTGTGTGTGTGTGTGTGTGTATATATATATATATATAGATCTATATATAGATCTATACACAAATGCGAGTGAATGTATGTAATATATAAATCCTCCACTGTATAACACTCAGACTAATGATGCCGGCACAAAGAACGAAGCTTTATTTGATCCGGACGTCAAAGATTTCAAATAAACACTGCGTTAAAATTGGATATTTTCACAGAAGCACGGGACATTTTCTGAAATATTTGTCAACGTCTTTCAGGGAGAATGCCGGAGATTCATTATATCCGCATGGCTTTGATTGGAGACAATTTTAGGCAATTGAAGGAGAAAATAAAAACATATTTGCAGCCGAGTTAATTTAACATTTTCCTTTCTCCCCTCAAATGAGGAATTTTCTCAGGAACAGTTAGCAGCACTGGTGGCTTCAGATGGAGATAATTTTTCAGATCGGCTGCTTCCTGGGGACCAGAGTCTTAAGGCTTTCCTTTAAATGGCCTTTTTATGCAGCAAGATAATGGGTAGTTTGTGCACTTCTAAATCAGCCCTATTTTGTTAGGAATGTTGCAGTCAGGGGCATACAATTTGTCAGGGGAAATGCAGAGCTTCTCTACGGGAGTCTGTTTAACAGGACATCATTTCTCCATAAGCTCTTGGTTGGGTCAACATGCAGCACTGCCCTTCACTATACCCCTGTTGATTCTGCCACACGGGAATGCTCTGATTTATTAAGATTACACAAGTCATGTCCTCCGCCTGACTGAATCCACAATGCAAAATTTTAATATTTTTTCTTCTTCTTGTAAGCAGAAGAAAATTTAGAAGGTTATTTGAAAGCCTTCACAAAATAGTCCAAACAAATGGTCGCTGCTGTTTAATCTGCAGCCGTGGCAAAGACAAATTACCCTCATCTTTGTAGAAGGACGGCTAGTCCGATTATTTATTTAAGTCGGCCACACAAGGAAAGATCTAGTTGCCCATTCGAGCGCCGGGCAACAATAGTAATAGGCACAATGGGCAAGTTATAAATATTGTGTCAGTGCTGTAAGAAGATGACCACACATATTCAATGTCAGTATTTCTGGTTAAAGTGTAACTAAACGTTCTACAAACTTCTGACCTGTCATAGTGACATGTCAGAAGTTTTGATTGGTGGGGGTCCGAGCACTAAGATGCTAAATCGCTAAAACGAAGCTGCAGAAGCGTTCGCGTGAGAGCTGAGCTGCTTAATGTCTGTTTGGCTTTTTCTGGAAATCAATATAGCGGTGTACGGGCTCAATAGAAAGTCTATGAGCCCGTATACCGCTTCATCGGCTTTCCGGAAAAAGCCAAACAGAAACTAAACGGCTCAGCGCTCACACGAACGCTTCTGCCTCTGAACCCCCACCAATCAAAACTTCTGACATGTCACTATGACATGTCAGAAGTTTGTTGCACGTTTAGTTACCCTTTAACCCCTTACCGACCTATGACAAAAATACACGTCATGAAGCAGGGGGGGTGATGTTTGGAGCGGGCTCACGCGCGCTGAGCCTGCTCCATACACCGCAGCTGTGTGTTACAGCTGACACGCTGCTCTAACGGCCAGGAACAGGATCGCTCCTGGCCGTTTAGTTGAATGACACGGTCAATAGCGACCGCAGCATTTAAACCATTAAGAGGAGGTGGCCCATTGTGACAGCCCAACAGCCCCCCCCCCCCACAGCACGATCGGGGTGTGCCGATGGTTGTCATGGCAGCCAGGGGGCCTAATAAAGGCCCCCAGGTCTGCCTTCTGTCTGCCTCCGGCACGGCTTAGTGGAAGCCTGTAAAATTGCAGTATATTGTCAATACATTTCTAACGATCGCTGGTTGACTAATAAAATGTGTAAAAAAAAAAAAAAAAGTTAAATACATTTTTCAGAAGTTTAAAAAAAAGACAAAAATATTAAAAGTTCAAAAAAAACAACTAAACAACAAAAAATTGGTATCGCCGCGTCCGTAAAAGTCCAAGCTCTAAAAAAATATATACAAATCTTTAACTCGCACAGTGAACGGCGTAATTTTTTTTAATCAAAACTCACGAATCGTTGTTTTTTGGTCACCTTAGCGTAAAAAAAAAAAAAAAAAAAAAGGAATTAAGTGTTCAAAAAATTGTATGTACAAAAAAATGGTACCAATAAAGACTACATCTCACCCCGCAAAAAATAAGCCCTCACACTGCTAAATCGACGGAAAAATAAAAATGTTATGGCTCTCAGAATGTGGTGAAACAGAACAATTTTTCTTTTAACAAATAGTTTTTTCTTTGTAAATTTGGTATCCCATCGTATTGAGACGCAGAATAAAGTTACGTTTTCGTTTTTACTGCACGGTGAAAGCCGCAAAAACAAAACCCAAAATACAATGGAGGAATTTAGTTTTTTCCCAATTCCACCCCACAAAGATTTTTTTTTCACTGTTTCCCAGTACATTATACAGTACTTTAAATAGTCTCAATAGAAAAATAAAAAACGCTATGGCTCTTGGAAGGCGGGGGGTCAAAAACGAGAACGTAAAAATGAAAAATGGCTGGGTCGTTAAGTGGTTAAACTATCTTCTCAAGCAAACCTACTCCCTTAACTGATGGAAACACTGTTTTAGTTTTTAAGATATCAGTTTGTTATATTTGGAGTGGCCAAGTCCCATCAGCCGCACATATACTGTCATGAAAACTGATTATTCATACAGGGACAGATTTATGCACCACCAGCATGATTTTACATAGTCCCCCGACAAAATTACCAAAATTTAGATCACCAATATTGTAAAGAGGTATTAGTTATTATATCATACAGGGAAACATAGACTGCAGTAATTCCACTGTTCTCATCCACTTGATTTTGAGGCACTAAATAAACTTAAAGCCAAACTCTGCTGAAAACCTAGAAGTTTAGGTGTGATTCCAGTTAACCCCAATCTTGCATTTCTCACACTGTAGAGGTGCTTAAAGAGTTTGTTCCACCATGGGAAACATTGGTGTTATATGGTCCCCATGAAAAAAATGGGCAATGGCATATGGAGTCCTCCAGAGTGAGAGATGCACATTGCAGTGGTTCTATGCCCTGGTTTATAGAGGGGGTCCTGAGTTGGGGGACATCATGGAAGGATGTCCATATACCCTAGTAGGATATTTTTAAATGGCTTGTCCTGATGGGATCAACCCTTGTTGGGTCCATGGGCCTGTTGAATTGGGTACAGGGATAAGATTAACAGTTTTACCTTCTTTCAAAATGTCAGCAGGTGCCTATATAAATACCTGCCCCAAAATGTGTTACCCTAATAATTACCCTTTACTTAGATATTTTTTTCATAGACGTTGCAGTGATCAATAATTTCACACCAATTTACTGCCTAAAAGGTGAGCATCTCATCATTTACCTATATAGGTACTGTACTTTTATCTGTTTCTTTCCCTACATCTATGACTACAGAGCACAGGCAAAATTAGGGTATGTTCACACAGAGTTTTTTGCTGCGGAAATCGCGCCAAAAAACGGCTGAAGATGGGAGGCGGAGGTGTTTTTATCCCGCGAGCGTTTTTTCTGCAGCATGCCCTTTCTTCCGGCGTCTCAATCTCTGACCTCCCATTGACATGTCAATGGGAAGCAGAAAAAGCGGCTTTCGCGGCTTTCGCTCAATGACTGCGGCCAAAAAACGGCGCAAAAAAATTGGCAAAGAGAGTGCAGGCAGTTCAAAATTTTTCGCCTGCAAAAAACTGTGTGAACAGGGCCTTAGAGTCCAGAGTCCAATTACAGGGTTCAGATTTTCCTAGACTGCAGCTTTTGGTCTACACTTTGTAGGGGAGGGCAGGTGGGGACGTAATGATATACAAGAGGAAGGTGAAATCACTACCTCTGAAATAAGGTGAAATAAGTACCTGGAGTAGTTTTAGGCTCGGGCTACACCACGTCTTTGGCCACGAGACAGGTCATATGGTCAAAGATCAGTGTATCACGCTTTCTGCATCGCAAGTAATTAAAGTGAATGTGGTTGCGTTGCGACCTGCAAGCTGCTGCAGCACGACAGTTGCAAGAAATCCAAACCCGTTCGATTTCTTACAACTATCATGTCGCAGCAACTTGCGGCTCACAACAAGACCACATTCACTTTAGATACTTGGGACGCAGACAGAGCGAAACAGCGATCTGTGTCTGCAGCCGTCTTACATTTATATAATTGCTCGGAGTTATATTTGTCGGCAGTGGATACCGGTAAACACATTTACAGCGTAAGTAATAATCATTTCTTAATAAAAAAAAAACACACACATTGGCTTAGAAAAACAATGCAAGCCCTAAGGTGTTATCTGAAAACCAAATGATGAAGAGCGGAGCATCACGCTGGATGACGGGCATAAATAATAATCATTCGACAGTAGCGTCTACAAAGGGGGGAAAATTACAGCAAATCCATCCCTGACACAAGACCTCTCAGATATCTTATTCACCTGTGTAATAGGAAACATAATAATAATTCCCTACAGTTATAATTTTATAAAGCACAATTGTGCAGTTTAATATGCGGTAAATATGTGCAGGTCAGAGATGAGAAGAAAGCTTCTTAAAGGGGTTGTCCGAGATTTAATGACTTTGTGTTAATGCTTGTAACTTATAAATGGAAATACATTTGTAATATACTTACATTTTCTAAAGTGGCCCCCGTTTCCAGATCCTGCCATGGGGAACTTGACGGGTGACGTCACTCTCTGCTCTGGCCGCTTTGTTGATCTTGAATTCTTTGCCGGGTATACGACACGTCACTTGTGACGTGGTGTATATCGGCTTGTTCTGCTTCATAGCCCGTAACGCGCATGCGCTGTTACTGCTGTTCTCGAGATAACAGCAGGGGCCGCGCATGCGCGTTACAACAGAACAAGCTGATATACCCCACGTCACAAGTGACGTGTCGTATACCCGGAAAATAATTGAAGATCAACACAGCGGCCAGAGAGTGACGTCACCCGTCAAGTTCCCCATGGCAGGTTCTGGAAACGGGGCCACTTTGGAAAATGGAAGTATCTTACAAATGTATTTCCATTTATAAATTACAAGCATTAAGACAAAGTCATTAAATCTCGGACAACCCCTTTAAGGGTCTACAACATAACCTGTAAGTAATGACATAGCGCAGGTCATGAAGAATATCGCCTCACCAAAAGCAAAACATTGAGTGGGGTTATTATGGGGCTCCTCCAGCCTTATGCTAGTAAAACTTAATCAAGTAAAGTTCTGCACTTTCTAATATAGTTTGTATTTCATTTCACCATTTTCAAGATCTCTGCTTGTTGCGGTGAACAGAAGCATTCTTGTTTACTCCTAGAAGTTGAAAAACTGCCTTGATCACAGTCCTGCTCTTACAAAGTGAACAGCTCCTTAGAAGAGAGAACTTCTGCGCTGCAAACGACAGAAAGATGAGTTATTGACAATGGTGAGCAGATAAAAAAACAAAGCGTACTAGAAAGTTGTAGAACTGTTCAATACACAATGATTAAACGTGATTTACATAAAGCCCAAAAAAAATAACCTGTACGGTGGTTTCACATGCAGCATTTTAGGAAAAACTACTATTTTTTGTGGCGTTTTTTATGGCAAAAAAATGCTGCGGACAGATATTAGCGTGAAATCAATCAGGAGTTATTAAACACACTACATACAGTGCATTTTATTAATCTTATTTTGTCTTACGTTTTTGGGCTCCTTTTCAAAATCGCAGTGTTTTTTCAAGTATTTTGTGGCGTTTTTCTCCCATAGGCCTTCATAAGATTTTTGGCCTCTTCAAAAATGTCAGTGTGTGGCGTTTTTTTCCCCAGAATAAATCATGTGTTGCAAAGAGGAATCTTTAGATCACATGATCTTTGAATTACAATCCTTGCAATTTAAAAAAACAAAAACCGGCACTTAAAAAAAAAAAAAAAAACGCAGGTAGTAAAATACACATGAACTGCAATGATTTGCACCCGTGCAGGACCCCATTTCACAGATCCCTCATAGATTTGAGTCTTTTGAGGGATCTGTGAAAATGGGCAAAAATAGGGCATGTCCTATTTTTTCTCGGGCCGTTCACACGGTCCGTTAAAAGAACCCTGAGACGGCTGTGTGAAGAGCCCCATAGAAGTACTGTACATTCATTTTAGTGTAGCCGTGTGACGGACGTTTATCCCGTTCATGTGAATAAGGCCTAAGAAAAAAGTTACACCAAGAACACCATAAAAAACACAAGTACCGTTGAACTGGAAAGAAAAACGTGGTTTTTTTTTTAGATGCATTTTTTTCTTGCCCAAAAAACCGCCACACAACAAGTGTGTGTGAAGAAAGCTTCAAAGAGGTTGTCTAACGAACACATCCTCTGGCCGTACGGCTGCTCATGGTCTCAAACATTGATGCAGATTTGTGAAATATTTTCATACATGCGTCGCACCGCAACTTTTACCAAAATTGTATTGTATTAAAGGAATGACTTTACTAATACACGACCCACACGGCTTTAAGTCATTTTGCCGTATAATGTTCTTTGAAGGTGCTTTATCATCATGTACTATGTTACTATTTATCCGTATGAAATCTCCCAGTCTGGGATCAATGGCTGATTTGTATCTTTTTTTGTGTGGATAGAGGAAGGAAATTCTCCTCCTTGTGTTCTGTCATGGACCTGTTTCTGTCCTGTTCACCTCTTTGAGACATTACTCTTCCTCCTTGGAAGGTTGTTGGCCGCGGCTGCATTAACATTCAATCGCAGGAAAAATAATTTACTGTTTCCTGTTTTCTCTGTTATCAAATAATGAATATAGATTTTGGTATTGTATTCACAGGATGACTGGGACATCACTCTCTGCTAACCTCTTGTAACTGCGCACCACATTTACATTAAGCAGGAGACTGTATGGAGGGAGTCGGAGTGACCTCTCTATAGAAATACATCTACACATGACGGTTTCGAAGGCTTATATACAGTCCGGAAACCACGTCACCCAGGACCACAGCAGTATTAGTTCAAAGTTGTCCAAAATTGTCTCCAGATATTAATATAGTAGCATATACACAGTATATTTTGTGGCTAATTATAGAAAGTTCATTATGGAAGGGCTGATGCCGGGTACAACTTTGCCCCACCAACACAATTTAATCTAATAATAGAAAGTAGAAAAATCGAGGCACTCACCGTTTGCGGCACTGAAACGTCTTTGTTAGTCAAGATCTTGGTATGTATGGGGTGGAATGAACCTACGGCAGTTTCGTGCTATACACGTGCTTTTTCAAGGGCCTTGAAAAAGCGTGCGTAGCACGAAACGACCGTAGGTTCATGGCACACAATACAGACCAAGATCTTGACTAACAAAGACGTTTTAGTGCCGCAAATGGTGAGTGCCTCGATTCTTCTACCTTCTATTATTACAATTCAATGTGCTGTACTTGTCGATGAGCACCCCGTGGGCAAAATAAAAAAGCTGACTCTATCATATGCCGGAAAGGATCTCCATGCAGGTGTAACATTGTCTGAAGATGGCCAGTGCCAGCCCTCTTACGACTTCTCGTTTTTGAAACTATTTAATCTAAACCAACATAAGTGCGTGGGCATCTGATGTTGTACCCACAGTCCTGGTCCTTTGTCGGTTAAAGAGGATTTCCACTTAAAAAATGCCACATACTAGTAAATAACAACGGAGAGCAGCAGTCAAAGTTTTGTTTTATACAGAGATATTGGCATTTTTTCAGTATCAATTTAATGTTGATAAAATAAGCAGACGAAATTGTATTTATTTTTTTTTAAATCAGCTTTTGAGAATTTTATTGAAACGTGTCACCCAATGGAACTGTTCTCTCAGGAGCAGCCCCATAAAAACCCTGCACTGCTGTGAGGAATTTCTAACTCCTAGGCCTTGCTCTGCAGGCACTGTCAACAAAACACCGGCACCATTCATGACAGCCTGTGTAATGTCAATGCACTGCTCAGTAAGGATGTCAAGATGCTCATCAACAGATCATGATGTCATTGCAATGACAGAATACAGACTGCCATAAATGGGGCCTGTGCTGTTTTGATGGCACCTGCAGGGTAGACAATGGGGTTGTAAAATTCTTCCATGCAGGGCTACTGTCGGATGTTTCCTGTATACAATGTGTAAAGAAATGAGCCTGTGTATACAATAAAGCACTGCGGCCCCTCAAGTGTACTGATTGGCCGGAGTCCCGGGGGATCAACCCCCCCCCCCAACCATACATTGATGGCCTATACTAAGGATAAATCCCAGTAAATCTCTTTAAAGCTTTGCACGGCTCTAGATACCAGTGTATCTGGAATAATATTGTCAAAATTTGGGAAAAAATTAAACTGTTGATCAAACTGCTGGAGTCATTTTTATTCTTAAAATATAAAAGGTAGAGAGACCTCAGCACCACTTAAATGCTCTTCGTCCATGCAACTATATATCTTTATTCCATTAAAGCGGTACAAAAGCATAACATAGGTAACATTTCGGCCATTACCATCCAGATGTTGGTAATGATGAGGTCACCATTGGGTGTAGCTGTATCTCATTATGATTTGTATATAATTACATATGCAGGTTACTTTTTATGTTGCCTATATTATACTTCTGTACCGCTACGATGGAATAAAAATATTAAAGCTCAATTGGAAATAAGAGTGTGGGGCCTCTGGATTGTGCTTAGAATATATCTACATACAGTATTTATGCAGTTGGTAAACTTCTAATTACATTTCCCAATCTCATTGAAAATTTGTCTCTTAAAGGGGTTACGCAGGGACCAAAAATTATTAGGTGTACTCAGTGCAGTATATGTGTACACTCGCTAATATACTAGTCCGTCTCAATGAATTAGAATATCATCACAAAGTTAATTTATTTCAGTAATTACATTCAAAAAGTGAAACTCATATTCTATAGATTCATTACATACAGAGGGATCTATTTCCAGAATATTTTTCTTTTAATGTTGATGATTATGGGAAAAGTTACTGAAAAGCCAAAATTTAGAGTCTCAGAAAATTAGAATATTCGATAAGCCCAATTTCAAAAATGATTTTTAATACCGAAATGTTGTCTTACTGTGGCACTGCTGAGGCGTTATCAATGCGGCGTCGCATGGAGGCGATCAGCCTGTGGCACTGCTGAGGGTTTATCAATGCAGCATGGCATGGAGGCGATCAGCCTGTGGCACTGCTGAGGTATTATCAATGCAGCGTGGCATGGAGGCGATCAGCCTGTGGCACTGCTGAGGTGTTATCAATGCGGCGTGGCATGGTGGCGATCAGCCTGTGGCACTGCTGAGGTATTATCAATGCAGCGTGGCATGGAGGCGATCAGCCTGTGGCACTGCTGAGGTATTATCAATGCAGCGTGGCATGGAGGCGATCAGCCTGTCGCAATGCTTAGGCGTTATCAATGCGGCGTGGCATGGAGGCGATCAGCCTGTGGCACTGCTGTGGCACTGCTGAGGTGTTACCAATGCGGCGTGGCATGGAGGTCGATCAGCCTGTGGCACTGCTGAGGTGTTATTGAAGCCCAGATTGCTTTGATATCGGCCTTCAGCTCATCTGCATTGTTGGGTCTGGGGTCTCTCCTCTTCCTCTTGACAATACTCTATAGATTCTCTATGGGGTTTAGGTCGGGCGAGTTTCCTGGCCAATCAGGCGCAGTGATACTGAGGTTATTACACCAGGTATTGGTGCTTTTGGCAGTGTGGGCAGGTGCCAAGTCCTGCTCGAAAATTAAATCCGCATCTCCATAAAACTGTCAGCAGAGGGAAGCATGAAGTGCTGGGAAATGTCCTGCTAGACGCTGCGCTGACGCTGGACTTGATATAACACAGAGGACCAACACTACTGCACAGTGTCCAAAGGCCTGTTTTCAGATGAAAGTAAATTTTGCATTTCATTTGGAAATCTCGGTCCCGGAGTCTGGAGGGAGAGTGGAGAGGCGTCAATCCTAGTGTCTTGCGGTCCAGTGTGAAGTTTCCACAGTCAGTGATGGTTTGGGGGCCGTGTCAACTGCTGAATGTTGGTCCACTGTGTTAAGTCCAGAGTCAGCGCAGCGTCTATCAAGAAATTTTTGAGCACTTCATGCTTCCCTCTGCTGACGAGCTTTATGGAGACGCTGATTTCATTTTCCAGCAGGACTTGGCACCTGCCCACATTGCCAAAAGTACCAATACCTGGTTTAATAACCACAGTATCACTGCGCTTGATTGGCCAGCAAACTCGTCTGACCCAAACCCCATAGAGAATCTATAGGCTATTGTCAAGAGGATGCGAGACACCAGACCCAACAATGCAGACGAGCTGAAGGCCACTATCAAAGCAACCTGGGCTTCCATAACACCTCAGCAGTGCCACAGGCTGATCGCCTCCATGCCACGCTGCATTGATAAACCCTCAGCAGTGCCACAGGCTGATCGCCTCCATGCCACGCCGCATTGATAACGCCTCAGCAGTGCCACAGGCCGATCGCCTCCATGCCACGCCGCATTGATAACACCTCAGCAGTGCCACAGGCTGATCACCTCCATGCCACGCCGCATTGATAACACCTCAGCAGTGCCACAGGCTGATCACCTCCATGCCACGCCGCATTGATAACACCTCAGCAGTGCCACAGGCTGATCACCTCCATGCCACGCTGCATTGATGCAGTAATTCATGCAGAGTCGGAGCCCAGACCAAGTATTGAGGGCAGATACTGGACATACTTTTCAGTAGGACGACATTACGGTATTAAAAATCATTTTAGAAATTGGGCTTATCTAATATTCTAATCTTCTGAGACACAAAATTTTGGGTTTTCATTAACTGTTCCCATAATCATTAACATTAAAAGAAAAAAATGCTGGAAATAGATCCCTCTGTGTGTAATGAATCTATAGAATATGTGAGTTTCACTTTTTGAATTGAATTACTGAAATAAATTAACTTTTTGATGATATTCTAATTCAGTGAGACGGACAAGTATATTCCGGTCCCCCGTTGCGCTGTTAAGGTTTTCATAGATTTTTATAGCGTTACTGGGGGACTGGAAGTCTAGTTGCACAGTCTTCTTTGATGATGATGATACGACTCTTCGTCATGTGATCGAGCCCCGCTGTGTTCTATGTACAAGCAGGAGCAGTTATTACATAGAATACAGCGGGGCCAGTCACGTGACGAAGAGTCGTATGGTCATCAAAGAAGACTGTGCAACTAGACTCACGGTCCCCCGGCAACGCTATAAAAATCTATGAAAATCTCAGAATCGGCACAATGGGGGACCGGAATGTATATTAGCGAGTGTATTCATATACTGCAGGGACTACACTGCATCTCATTTTTGTTCCCCGCATAACCCCTTTAAGGCTACATTGTTTGTGCATCATGAAAACTATTGCAGTACAGATAACACCTAGACAAAACAAAAGATAAGACATTATCATATCCCCATGGGCAAAAAAGACAAATTCCGTTCTGCTACATCTGTAACTACAGGAAATATTATCCCCGCACAAAGTCAGGAACCACATAGCACATTGCCCCAAATGGAAGTCTGGCTACCACGGCTTGGTTCATGTACCGTATACAATAAGATGTTTTATCATTTGCAGCTTCTGGAAGAATTGCTGTTATTCTTGCTACATTCCCTTTAATGACTGTTAATGGGCGTCTTCCCATATAATCACCAAACCCCTGCTGAGTTAGAACATCATACGTACCAGAAATAAAGACATAATTATACAAATACAAGGATTTAATAACAGGAATTAGACCACGGGAGGTTTATCATATTATCACTCTGACCATAAAAAAGTGGCTTTGTGAAGCCCTCCGGGAGGCTACATTTCATGCTCCGTATATATACACTTGTGTAGAGTCACCGCTAGATACATATTTAATAAGTATTATTTAAATGAAGAGATCGGCAAGGACATTAAGATCTAACCTGAACAATGCTCAAATCCTCACCATGTGAATTCACAAGGGAAGTGCAAAGAAATTACCTGGTCACTAGGAAATAGAAAAAGATTATAAAGTATGAAAAGACATTTTGGAGTTTCTATCTCCCTTACCTAGAATCATACGCTACAGAGGCCTCGTGTACACAGGAGTATCATGGATGTATATGACCTCTTATTTGTACGGGGCCATAATACAGCACCCATAAAAGTCGTAGATGTCCATTAAGAAGGCCATAGAATAAGATAACTCTCAGCCGTGCAGGCAGGTCATTTCTATTGAGGTACAGAGTTGAGTGGCTGCCAGATACACCTGTTGCTGCTTATCTCAATAAAATCGAGTTGAAGTCTTCATTGGTACCATTTTGGGGTACAGACAATTTTTTTATTACATTTTATTGGGTTTAATTCTGCTATTGTTTTTAAAGTTTTTTTTTTTTTTACCTCGTTCACCGTGCAGGATAAATAAAATGTTCATTTTATAGTATGTATAGGGTCGTTACGGATTAAGCAATACCATATATGTGTCATTTAAAAAAAAAAACACTTATACAGAAAATAGATTCCTTACAAAATTCTTTATTATGGGAAATATTCTTGAAGGATAACTTAACTTTCAAAAAACTTCTGCAGCTTCGTTTTAGTGATTGGTGGGGGTCTCAGTGCTCGGACCCCCACCGATCAAAACAGTTTTTTGAAAGTTTAGGTAGCCTTTAAACATTTTTTTAGTCCCTATAGGGGACTTGAACATGCAATACCCTGATCACTTCTATACTACATTGCAATACACCTGTGCATGTAGCCCCATAGACTCTTACAAAATGCCTTGTATATAGCAGACCCTTCTCCCATGTCAACTCATCGGCACCCTGTAATCATGTCTTAGGGTACCAATAAACTTACAGAATGAACCCCATCCCTCGTTAAAAAAAAAACTTTTTGTGCCGCAGTCGCTCCTGACCGCAGCACCTAGTCGTTAAACTCCCGCTATTGGTGTTCTTTCCGTTAGATCAAGGTGTCCGCTGGGCAGTGGGAAAGGGGTTAAGGTTTAGGATATTATTTACACTTATAAAACAGTCGCTCTTCCTTTTGCACAATTGACCAGTAGACTACTCCATGGGAGTGCAAAGTCTAAACATCTGAGCAAAATCTGGCCGACAACTGCTGAGGCCACGCGGGTCTTAGGACTATTTAGCAATCCGGCTATTAGGCTTCTTGTGTCTGTTATGTAATGAACTGGTCACGGATCATTGAAGATCTGTTGCTGTTTATTTTAAGTTGCGCTGACTAAAGTGGACGTCTGTGAGGGAAGCACCTTACTGACAAACCGTTACGTATCAAAAACATATGTTACCGACCTTCTGGGTGTAATATTTCAGCTCCACTTAACTGTATGCAAAGAGCAGATCAAATGTGATCGCTCCAGTCTGGGTGTACAATTAAAGGTTTATTCTCAAATTTCATGGCTTGTTATAAAACCAGCAAAGAGAAGGGACGAGATTACCTGCCTGGGCTATAAATTTAATTCTTCCGGCCAATTACAACACTTCAGGGGGTTCAGATTATGTCTCTAGTACAAGCTGAAAGGGATGATTAGCCCGGGTCTCCTGATACTTGTGTCTGATAGTAAATGCTGAGAAAAAAATGTGCCGAGGCACAGAGGTCCCAATTTCCCAGCCACCATAGAATGGTGTCAATGGTAGCAGTTAAAATATAACTTTTATTAGTGAATCAAACAGACAGACAACTACACAAAGTTAAAATTGTATCAGAAGACGGCTCATGTGTATCGTAAAGATCAATGTGCACGCACCCAGCACATCGCTGGATGCAATGAGATAGACTGATTAGGCAGCTGCAGACTGCCGTTCGTGGGATCAGTCCCACACAGTTAGAGCAAGTAACTGAGCCGTCAATGATTATTAAGATGGCGATAGCCCCCCCGACATGTTTCGTTACAGAAGTAACGTCCTCAGGGGATAACACAGGGCTAAGGGCTTAGCCCTGTGTTATCCCCTGAGGACGTTACTTCTGTAACGAAACATGTCGGGGGGGCTATCGCCATCTTAATAATCATTGACGGCTCAGTTACTTGCTCTAACTGTGTGGGACTGATCCCACGAACGGCAGTCTGCAGCTGCCTAATCAGTCTATCTCATTGCATCCAGCGATGTGCTGGGTGCGTGCACATTGATCTTTACGATACACATGAGCCGTCTTCTGATACAATTTTAACTTTGTGTAGTTGTCTGTCTGTTTGATTCACTAATAAAAGTTATATTTTAACTGCTACCATTGACACCATTCTATGGTGGCTGGGAAATTGGGACCTCTGTGCCTCGGCACATTTTTTTCTCATTGTTTATTCATCCCTGCCAGCCACTAGGGGTCTTCCTTTTGCTTTTGATAGTAAATGCTGGCACATATCCTATTGATTTTCATTTAGATATCTTAATGTTTACAGATAATCCTACAAGATGTGGCCTCAGCCGCAATCGCCGGGAGTGGCAATTCCACCGCATTTTTCTCTCTCTCCTTTTCATTTTTCTTATGTGACTGAATTGGAATCAAGAAGGACAAATGGAGACTGTGAGCTTTGCCAATCAATCACGGCGAGCACAAATATTGCGACTGCCCTTTTTCAAACATCCTATTACCTCCGGGCAGTAGGCTAGTCAAACAAGAATAAAAATTACACTGCAAACACCATAAGTTAGGCTTGAAAGTCTAACAATACTGTCAGCACAGTACAGCTCCGTCACACTGAAAACCAGCCTAGTTATGGCTGCAGACTGTCTATAAAGAGCGTTCATTTCATATAAAACCGCTACCTGAGCCGAAAGGGAGTGTAATGCTGGGGAGAAATATGGAGGAAGATCAGTCCCTGCCTTCTAAGCAAGTCAAAAGACGCAAGCATCTCGGCTAAAAGGGGGTCTCTGAGAATGGGGTCATCACTCTTTGTCATGATGTGACACCAGAGGATAGAATGAGACCAATGTCACCCGCCAGGCGCCTGCACAAGTCCTCTGTAACGCCGCCTGTGCTTGTGACCAGCTGTGTTTAATGCAACAGTCTCCTTCGAAAATATTATTCACTCTCACTTTTGTCACGATTTGTATGAGCTACATTTCTCTAGTTTTATATTGTGTTTGTAGAGACAGACGTTACACCACATCGATGGGAGCTGCTGCAGTCCTCTCACATTCGCTGTTGAAGTCCATCAAATGGTTGTCAGATTGTTCATATAAACGATCCAACCATTATCAACAGCCAGACTGAACTAGCAGATCATAAATAAAATGCGCTTGTGCAAATCGGCTGATCATGCCATAGACCTGTCGTTTCAGCCATCGAGAATGATCGTATGCTTAAGAGTTTAAAACTATGATTGTCCAAACTGGGGTTGCACCGTGCACCCTGAAACGGTTCAATACCGTTATTTCATGTATTTCGATACTAAGCTGTGCGGCCGCACAGCTTAGTATAGTAACACATGAATGTTGTTAGAGCGGGGCTGTGGCTGTGTGATACATGTGTGTTACAGCCATTGCCCCGCTCCTGAGTCCTGACAAGTGCACGCGGTCAGCATGATGTGATGCAACCAGCACTGCACTAATGAGCGCCGGCAATGAAGACAGAGATCATGGCGGGCGCACCACAAAACACGCCCTTGTTCTGTCTTCAGTGCCTGCGCCGCCGCTCATTGGTGCAGCGCTGGCAGCATCACCTCAATCTGAACGTGCGCACCTTTTGTCAAGAGCTGGGCAAAGGCTGTATTACACAGCCGCAGCCCCGCTCTAACGGCAGAGATCAGAGAAACCTCACATCTCTGCCGTTATTCCCCTAAATGCCGTGATCAAAGCTAACCGCAGCATTCAAGGGGAAAATGAGAAGGGGGGATGAACTTTGGATCGCGTTACAGGGAATCCCTGTGATGCGATCGAGGGACATACAATATAATATTAACCTAATGTTGTCCATTATGACTGAGGAACATGATGGGGTTAATTACTATTAATGTGAGACACATGGAGGTTCAAAATTCATCACACCTCGTGCCTCGCATCAGAAAATGGAAGAACTTTTTCTTTTTTTATTATTGTTGGCAAAGTATCGTTTTGGTATCGAGTATCGCAATACTACACAAAGTATCTTTATCGAAGTCCAAATTCTGGTATCGTGACAACCCTAGTCTAAACTGATGTGTATCAGTTTGGTTGCCTCCGTTGCAACAGGTTTTTCGTTTTTTTTCATAGAAACAAGCGCAGCACACCATTAAAATCAAACAATACTTTCCGTTCATCTGTTCCTCTGACGGAACAGATGAACGGTAAGCCCAAACGGAAGGCCAACGCTGATGTGAACAGGCACTTATTTCATCCAGCGACTTTCTAGTGCAGTATTCTTCCACTATTTAGTGGCTGGAAGAAAAATAACATAATTTGACTAACCAAAAGACTGGGTTTTACTTTTTGATACACACTTTCCCTTTATGCCCTATTACACACATAGGAGTATAACAAATAATGTTTGGGCCCCAGATATTTTGAAATAGAGCCAAATACAGTCCAACACACAGAGATACAGAATTGATAAAAAATACACTACCATCATTCAGCTCTTACATTGATATTATATGGATAGATATGATCAGTTATAATTCCCCTTTAAACCAAACCCCCCATGTCAATCATCTTGAAAGCGCCGCATTACCGGTCAATAAGAGTCTGCATTACCCAGTCCAGTACAGCATTAGCGGAGAAGTGGCAGATGTTTTATTGTTGGACTTATTTACTCTGGCAAGATGACTGTCAGATCTGAAGAATGTATTGAGTCTGTTACATCCACTGAAGTTCAGATGACTGTTAATTGCTTTAAATAAAGATTGACTAATTGTCCCCACTGTACGGAGCCGTCACAAGGAATGTTAATATTCATATTCTGATGTTTGTTTTTCAGTCTCTGCTGACTTCCGTCTTATAGTATCAAAGAGACGAGATTCTCCTACATAGTCTCCCAATATACCGCATGCTTCCTCCTTACTAACCCCCCACTAAATGTCTGCTAGAATTGTATTTATTTCTCCTCTTATCAAATAGAAGTCGTGTGATTCTTTGTTACTTCACGAAGGGGAAATAATAAGTCTGATCATAATGATTATTGTATCTGTCAGCTGCAGCCATGTTATATTGTATATGGATGAGAATCTTATATAGATATATGTACATATCCTGAGCGGCTATGAACAGTCCCCACGCTCCCTGCTACCATGATCCCTGAGCTTAAAATGGATATTCACCCAAGAGCCCCATTTTGTTTTTATTAATCTAAATAGATCCAAAATTCATGGAACTGAAGCATCGGCAGTTTACGTGAAGTAGAACTTATATCCACAACTGTGCTAACATAATGTCTGACTCTTGGTGGCCCTATGGATAGTGTTTCTCCAAAATGTCCTGTCTTCTAGGGTCATCAGGCTTCTTAATGAGCCCCATATGATTTCTATCAATGTTTCCACCATCTTGCAGCTTGTTCTACTTTCCAAAACTAACTGTTAATACAATCAGGTAAGCCTTAGTTCACGTGGGTTGGGTTTGCTGTGGATAATTCCAGGATTCTGCAGGAAATTCCAGCCGAAAGTTCGCACCAAATTGTGTAGAATTTGATGCAAATTCTTGGTCGGATTTGCCGCTGTGCAGACAGAAGAGGGGCTTAAAAAATATAATACTCCCCTCCCCTGTTCTCCTGTAGCAACACGTCCTTGCTCTCCCATCTGGTCTCTCTGCTGCAAGTTACTTGGGATGTTTAATTTCTTGGAGGCAATGTCATCCCAGGAGGCCGAGCAGCACAGAGAACAAACAATACTGTGTAGGTTCCTAGACGTTAGCAGCAGATCCTTTAGCAGGTCCATTAGGGAATAACGTTGTCATGATTGGTCTGCAACAATGTTTAGGTAGGTGGTACGTGTCCAAGTAACAACCACATGAATGGCAGGACACAAGGTTTCCCAGCAGAACATTTCCCAGAGCATCACCCTGCCTCTGCCGGGTTGTCTTCTTCGTGTAGTGCATCCTGGTGCCATCTCTTCCCCAGGTTAGTGGCACACATACACCCGGCCGTCCATATGATGTAAAAGAAAATGTGATTCAGCAGACCAGGTCGCCCTCCATTGCTCCAGTTCTGATGCTCACATGCCCATTGTAGTGGTGGCCAGGAGTCAGCATTGGCACTGACAGGTCTGTGACTACACAGCAAGCTGCGATGCTCTGCGTGTTCTGACACCTTTCTATCTAAGCCGGCAGTAATGTTTTCAGCAATTTGCTCTACAGTAGCTCTTTCTAGCCTCCCTTCCCCAAGCACCTTAATGTTCCTTGGGCGCCCATGACCTTGTCGCCAGTTCACGTTTGTTCTTCCTTGGACCACTTTTGGCAGGTACTAATCACTGCATACCAGGAACACCCCACAAGACCGCCCGTTTTGTAGATGCTCTGACCCAATCATCTAGCAAACACAATTTGGCCCTTGTGAAAGTGGCTCAGATCCTTAGGCTGGATTCACACGAGCACATTACGTCCGTAATGGACGGAACGTATTTCGGCCACAAGTCCCGGAGTGAACACACTGCAGGGAGCCGGGCTCCTAGCATCATATTTATGTACGATGCTAGGAGTCCCTGCCTCGCTGCAGGACAACTGTAGTGTAATCATGTTTTCAGTACAGGACAGTAGTTCCATGGAGAGGCAGGGACTCCTAGCGTCGTACATAACTATGATGTTAGGAGCCCGGCTCCCTGCAGTGTGTTCAGTCCGGGACTTGTGGCCGAAATACGTTCCGTCCATTACGGACGTAATGTGCTCGTGTGAATACAGCCTTACACTTGCCCATTTTTTTTTTTGTAACATATCAACTTGAAGAGCGCACTGTCCCCCCTTGAAGGATGGCATTGTAACAGGATAATCAGTGTTATTCACTTCACCTGGCAGTGGTCTTAATGTTCTGGCTGATCGGTATATAAATGCCCCCAGAACTATTACTGACAGTATTTTTTAGTAACAGTCCCTAAGAATCTTAATATAACTTAAAATTAGTAGGTGAAGAAAGTAAAAAAATAAGTCCCATATAAAGTTGAATAAACAGAATGCAATTTTTTCGTTTGTATTCTTGAGCTTATCTATGGCTTCTCAGTATCTTGAATATAGTATGATGGGCACATGATCTAAGGTCCAGACTGGACAGAACCAGAATCACAGTCACCATCTAGTGGCACAAGGTTGGTCATATTCTCAAGTTCCTTTCTTCTTAACGACTTTATATTATGAGTTTACAGATGACCGGTTCTATTTAACTTATAAGTAACTATATTTCCCATCTTTGCGCTGTCTCCTCGCTCTGCAGTATATATATATATATATATATATATATATATATATATATAGGAGACAGAATGTCATCTGCCTCACATAGAAATACAATATAAAAACCCTAGCAAAGGTGAGTCCGGCAGGAACCATATGTCAATGTGAAACAGATATCCATCACTGTCCGGCAGTCTCATCTATAGCCATCAAAACTAACTTGGAGAACTTTGCAGATGTTACTACCGAATATCTGATTAGTAGATCTCGGCCTTCTGCTCTCTTCTTGAAACCGGCTGCAAGTTCCATTCATCACAGCAGCTGCGCAGATGCTGAAAGACGTGCCCTCGGTTACATACTACAACGTGTCCCAAGCTTGATGTTTTGGTTTCCTCAATAAAGGATACTTATGGTCTTGTAATAAGTTATTCCAGAGACGCTGGACAGCCATTTTTATATGAAAAATGAATGTGATCATTTATGTACCTGATGTTGCAGAGAATGTTGTCATTAATCTGAGCTCCACTTTCATCAAGACCTTTATTCATCGCCGTTATAGCAGCAGATGGCCGGGAAAGCGAGTTACTTTGGACGTCTTGTTCTCCGGTCGTTACAGTGACATTCTGAACCTTTGACCCGCTGCCCTTGTACTTTCAATACTGTAACTAACTTACTACACTTCTTTTCAAAGTACTAATGTCAGGAGGTTTCTGAGCACAGAAAATGTGTTTTTCTGCCATATAGTCAGTTGAATTTAACTTTTTGGAAATATTTCTCTCCGGACCAAGCTTCGGGAACATGCCATAAACCCTATAATCTTGGGACAAGCTTGTTGGCCATATTTTCTGAACCCCTGAAGATGCACTACAGATCCACAAACATGCCACTTATAAAGCCTGGAGGCATCTTCTGGTTTTGTTACTGGTCATTCACTAATATGTAGGCATCACACAGTGCCCATCCCATATCAATGAGTTGTATGTGTAATACAGGATAGGTTGTCCAGAGTGAGAGACTCTCTTTGTAGTTGCTCTCCACCCTGTTCAGGAACCCCATCTCTTGCCCTGAGGATCCCCGTCTATTAACTCAGAATTATCTAATTGATTTAGAAAACTCATTTTCATATACCCGGACAATCCCTTTAAATAGTGTCTGCCATGGGTATTGGGGACAGGGACACTTAGGCCCTGTTCACACGGAGGGAATTTGCAGGCAGAAAAGATCTGCCTCAAAATTCTTTCAGGAAATCAATGGAAGGCGTTTTTAGAAGTTTTTTTGGCACTGATTCTGACGCGGTTTCCGTGTCAAAATCAGCGCCAAAAACCTCTGTGTGAACTGGCCCTTACAGCTATGTAAGACCCAAATCTATCAGATGACATTGGGCCTTCTCCTGCATTTAGCGAATCTGATTTATCATGCAGGTAAATGTCAAAATTATAATAAATGGTTGGCACTAAGCCCAGTCCAAGGTGCCTACACCATGCCCCCCGTTCTACCTCAACATCGACCGTATAGCAAGTCAGCCCCTTTACAATATGAGAATCAAGACAGTTTGTAAATGTCATCCTTTTAAGATGACATCCTTTTTAAGTAAAAAGCAAATTTATACTGCAAGAGTGGATTCCATTACTAGATACTTCAGAGGTGGTGTGAGGTGACCAGAAAGTGTGACCCCAACATATGTGTTTTCCTTTACACAGATGTAAGAATCTCGCCTACGAATAACCCAATTAACCAATAATGTATCTCAGTGTTGTGGTGTTCAGAAAGACTAATTATTAAAACAACTAGTGGAAAACAATCCGCTACAATGTATCTACAACATGCAGACAGCAGTGACAAACAAACATTATTCTTAGATTTACAATTAATTACCCCTATGTCTATACTTTGCATTTAATTTGCATATCTTAAAACTGCTATAAATTTCTTGCCTGTCCCTAGGTTATTTGCTTCCGTGGAACTTTTTTCCCCCCATAAAGTCATGTATAAAACCAATAAATATTATTATACTTTTGCAAAGCCTGGTTATAATTTTTCTTCTTTTCTTTGAATGTTTTTCATTATTTTTGTGCCTTGTTCTTCCTGCCCTCTCATTTATAATCCCCCAAAGAACTGCGAGATATAGGAATCTGGCTGGATGACGAAGTGAGTGGTCAGTACTGAAGATGTTATCGGTCCCCAGGAATCCTGGGCTGCTGGGTGTCTGACATATTCTATACATCTTTTTAGTGTCACGCTCATTAAACAAATGCCGCTCGATGTAAACTTCACAAGAAAAAAACAAAGCATTCTCCCCTCGTCTTAGCTGTATATTTTCACTAATGAAATAGATAGAACCATGCTGGGTCACAATGAATATAAACTGAAAAACAAATCCTATGTAAATATTGTTTAAAAAAAAAAAAAGGTGCCATTTTGTACAAATTTCAAGCAATAGCCCTGTCCTAATGTCCATTTAGGACTGATCCCTTAGGGTATGTTCACACGAGGGCGTCCGTTACGGCTGAAATTACGGGGATGTTTCAGCCTGAAAACATCCCCGTAATTTCAGCCGTACCGGCATGTGCAAACGCTTGAACGCCGCGTCAATTACGGCCGTAATTAGCGCTGCTATTCATTGGAGTCAATGAATAGCGTCTCCAATTACGGCCAAAGAAGTGACAGGTCACTTCTTCTACGCGGGCGTCTATTTACGCGCCGTCTTTTGACAGCGGCGCGTAAATATACGCCTCGTGTGAACAGACAAACGTCTGCCCATTGCTTTCAATGGGCAGATGTTTGTCAGCGCTATTGAGGCGCTATTTTCAGACGTAATTCGGGGCAAAAACGCCCGAATTACGTCCGTAAATAGGCCGTGTGAACATACCCTTATAATGATGTAAGTGACAATGAGGGGTAACCTCTGTTCACATCTGCGACATGTGTTGGTGCTGTATAAACAACGGGAAAAAAAAATGAATACATTCGCTTAGACGGAGCGCCACATCCAGACCAGACCTGGAATAACATTAGGAAGCCTGAAGTCATCAATGAGACGCACGCAGAATATGACTCATTCAACATTAAAGGGGTTTATGAGAATAGATAAAGGGCCTGCTTTGTTTTCCTAGAAACAGCGCCACCGTTGTGTATGGGATACGTCTGGTATTTCAAGTTATCAAGTGAAAGGAACGGACTCACAGTACAAGGTACAGCCCGTGGTCCAGAGTGGCGCTGAATTATTTCTCATGTCATAGAATCCCTCCTAGGCCCCCTTCACAAGCTGCAGATTTTATGTTTGATGCTCATATAACGCCATTCAGATGAATGGAACGGATTTTCAGTAGCAGAGATTTCTTCAACAAAATCTGCAGCGTGTGCAGGGGGCCTAAAAATGTACAACTTTTTATTTTCTCACCACTTTTCGAAAGGGGCATAAAAAGGGGTAGGACTTACCGAAGGCGCGGGGCCTCCACCTCATGACTGATTTACACCAGTTTCTGGCATAAGTTATGTCGCAAATCTACAACTGCTCACAGCAGCCGTAGATTTACATTTCTGTTGCATGGACAGCCAAAGATGTGCCAAATATAAAATGTCAGGACCATTGTGCAGAACAAACACTGTTAGGGTATGTGCACACACACTAATTACGTCCGTAATTGACGGACGTATTTCGGCCGCAAGACCCGGACCGAACACAGTGCAGGGAGCCGGGCTCCTAGCATCATAGTTATGTACGATGCTAGGAGTCCCTGCCTCGCTGCAGGACAACTGTCCCGTACTGTAATCATGTTTTCAGTACGGGACAATTGTCCTGCAGCGAGGCAGGGACTCCTAGCATCGTACATAACTATGATGCTAGGAGCCCGGCTCCCTGCACTGTGTTCGGTCCGGGACTTGCGGCCGAAATACGTCCGTCAATTACGGACGTAATTAGTGTGTGTGCACATACCCTTACACTTTGTGTCTCGCTTATTTCCTCATAGATTGTAAGCTCTTGCGAGCAGGGTCCTCACTCCTCTGTTTGAATTGTAAATTAACTTTGTCACTATGTAATGTCTGATATTGTTTGTTTCATGTTCCCTCTAAATTGTAAAGTGCTGCGTAATATGTTGGCGCTATATAAATAAAGATTATTATTATATAAAGAGGTGTGCACCTCTTAATATATTTGGTGCATTTTCCACTCACGTACATTAGCTTAATAATATATTTTCCCCCACTCATGTTAAGTGGAGCCAATTTTATATAAGTTAATGATGGTTCTACCTTTTGACTATTCCCGATTAACTAAAGCAGACAACCATTTAAAGACATGACTCTTGTGGGCCGGTCTACCTGAAGGAGACACCAGAAACACTCTGTTCCTCATCATATTTAGAAATATTCCCCTGCACCACTTGAAAAGGTTACAAAAAATAAAAATCCCCGGTCAAGGAAGAAACCCAATGCCCCGCATATTGCCTTCTAGAAATACAGCTGCCAATATGGGCCAGAGATGTCATCATTTACATGCTGCTGTTTACGGTTATGAGCCCAGGATTTTATAGCATAACTATAGAGATGGGGATGGTGGGGGGAATCAATGTTTACATTTCCATACAATCATCGTAATGGAGAGGAAATCTCTTTGGAATAATTTGAATGTAGAATTTTAAAGTATAATATTTGAAACAATAATGAAATTACCATCTCATATAGCTTCCAAGAGCACGGCAGTTGATACATACGGATAATGTTAGAAAATATACAATGTACAACATTCACCCTGCACGTAACACCTCTGTCTGCGTCCGGTCAGGATTGACCACTGCCGTCTATTCGCAGACCAGTATTATCAAGATCTGCACTAAAGGTAAAATGTGTTATTTATAAAATCCAAATAACTTCTCACTACTCTCCAAACCCTGAAATAATTTTAAAATGTAATAAAGGAACTATAAAGGTAAGAAGAGTCTTAAAGCTGGCCATAAACATTAAATCCAAGTGGGCCAAACCTGCCAATTTTTTAAGAATCAGCCATTGATCTAAGGCCTTCACATCCCGTTTATTAACTACGTGTATCGTGTAAGTCGGGAAAGCTCCCAATCTACACGATAAACGTGGCCATAGGGCTCCATTAGCCTGAGGGTGGCCAAAAGAGTGTCCTTTTTGTCCTCCATTGGGCTGGTACATGTCGGTACGCCTTTTTTCTACGGGTGGAATAGCGTAATAGACTATGCTATTCCATCCGGAGGGATAACGCAAAAAAACATATACTGTGTAGTATATATTTTTTTTATTCATGGTTGATAGATGCCACTGTTAGACTTATGTCCAATGTATATGTTAAACCTATACGTCGCTGGAGCTTCCTGCACATCCGCTCTGCCCGTGGACCTTGGGCTAGGGGAAGCTCCCGACGTCTCAGTCCATATTTGTACAGTGACATCAGGAGCTTTCCCAGGACTAGAGTCCCAGAGCAGAATTATTTCTTGATGCTTCCTCTGCCTAGGGTCTTTGGTACTGGGGTATCTCCTGACATCATTGTCCATATATGGACAGTGACTTCAGGTGCTTCCCCAGGGCACGCCTTGTGAAGAGGGCCTAATGTGTATGGGGGCAGATTGACTTTCCCGACAGCAGATGTGTCTTTAGCTCATGGTCACATTGCACATTTATTGTGCATAATGTACAGTAGAAGGGGTTTAGAAAACACCATTCACATGCAGCGGAAGAAAAAAATCCTTGGTGATTTGATGTCATGCTGCAGTTCACAGCATGCTCTATTTTGCTGCGGATTTAAGCCATTGCTATGCAAAGGGCGAAATCAGTGTCAAAATCCATATCAAAACCTGGTTGTAACACATGGATTTTTGCCATGGATTTCATGCCATCTCAATAGTGGAGAGATCATGGTCTTATTAACTTCATCATCAGTCAACTTTAGTTTGGTCTGCAATTTCTTTAGGTGCAAATATAACATAAAGGCTCGGTTTCTGAGCAGAAGGGATATCTTTAGAGCATAGCGAAGCATTTCATAATATAACAGGATATCCTGACATACACCTCTAAATTTTTAGTTACTGTATGCATCTACATGGAATAGCGTAGTTTACTTCACTATTCGATAAAGCAAAATAGAAGGTATGCCGACACATATACTGGCCTGGAATATGCTAAAAGCTTTTTTTTTGCAGGTGAATAGGTCCTGTGGATACATTCAGGAGCTTTTCCAGAGCATACGCTGAACTTCGTTCACAAAGGAAGTGTGAACAGAGCCTTAAACTTCTATTAGCTGAATATATGACTTGACAAGGTGCAGTTCCGCAACTGAAAACCACTGTAACAAGCCACAAGTGCCAAGATGTAGTTAGCATATGTAATTATTATAACAATTCTACAACTGAACAATATTGTAATAAACTCTCCAGCTTATATGTAATTGTGGACGTCACTGGCCCCGTTTGGCAAAAGTACTTAAGTAGCAAGGATTTTCCGAGTCGTATGCTCTATATACATCTGTTAAATTACTCTGAGATCTCATTAAATAAAGCTAATGTACTTGTAAAACAGTAGGGAGAGGCTGTATATCATTGTAATGGTTGGAGTCAGCCATTCTGTCGGGGAGAAAGCCAAGGAGGGTAGGTGGATGCCGGTCAGTGTACAGGTTCCCAGCCTATAAATCAGGTCCTTTTGCTGCCTAGTTATTGTGTATTTCTAAGATGGGAGATTGATCGTCACTGTGAAGATAAATTTGCCCGTATACCCTTTGTGATGTATTTTTTTTCTGCTCTATACATTTGCCAAGGTGATAATGCTCCTATTTTCCCTGCAATCATTTGTTTCAGATTAAAACCAGCATGAACTAGCAGGAAGAGGCTTTTGTAGACTCAAAAACATACGGACATGCAGATGTCCCGAGTTCCCAGGCGAGACCTCTCACTGGGGTAAGGCAGGACCTCAAGGAGGATTTTGGCTTTGGAAGTGGATGGATGTTCATCCAATAGAAAGATGAAATGATGACATGGACAGATGACATTTTATGCACACAGCAGCAAACAAAGAAAAACAAAAATTCCCTGGTAACGAGTAGATACCTGCATTATATCCATTATAGAATTACTAGCAAATAAGAAACATGTTGTATACAATGAGGTCCTGGAGAAGTAGACAATCAATTACAAATCCTTATCATTGTCCTGGACACTACTCAGAATTACTCTGCCGACACGAGTCTATTAATAATAAATTATAAGAAGAAGCCGTTACTTTATGTACATTGTTACTTTAGTAATTTATGGTATAATTGATGAATAATCACCTTCCCCATTATATAGAAAAGCAGACTAAAAAAAGGAATTGTTAGGCTCTGTTCACGTGTCGTGGTTTTCCTTCATAACGGAAGTAATTTTAAGGCTTCACACGCTTAAGTCAGAACGGCTGTAAAATACGGAGCGGTTTTCAAGGGAAAACAGCCTTTGATTTTCAGCCGTTTTTTAATTATCAAATTTTTTTTGAGGTGTTTTTTGAGCTGTTTTTCTATTGACACGGCTCCAAAAATGGCTGAAGAAGTGACATGCACTTCTTTTTGCGGGGCGTTTTTTTACGCGCAGATTTTTCAAACAGCTGCGTAAAAAAAACACTAGAATGAAACGCCGTTTTTCCCATTGAAATCAATGGGCAGATGTTTGGAGGCGTTCAGCTTGCGTTCTTTCAGCCGTGTTTCGAGGAGTTTACGCCGTGTGAACATACTCTAAGCCGGATCCCTCGTAAAGCGAATCCCAACGACACCCAATAGTCAACACTGACATATTAGGAATACATAAGACACATTAGAATAGCCCTACATGCCGTGCTATTTTTGCAGCCAAATGTGATGGGGATGTCGACAAAGCAGTGTGACTGAGCCCTTATACGCCAATATCAAAGTTTGTAAGCGGAGACACCTGTTGTGTGTGCGGTGGGGGATCTTATATGGTTCCCATCCGCAGATCAGCTACAAAACCGAGATTCTTTATTTCTATAAGGAGCTGTTCTAAGGCAAGCAGCTGCTTTAATTGATTAGGAGGATTAATATGCAAGCGATATATGTACTTATCATTGGATTATAATTGTATTGAATACACATCTCCACCACACAGTTTAAACAATGATTAAACCGTATATTGATCCACAGACGGAGATGGGAATCCTCACACACTGAGACTTGCTGAGCTGTGCTTAATACTAATCTTCCGCACTGAGATAATAATACACTTTAACGGTCATACATAGGGTGGATTTCTAAAGATCAGCCGTCTGAAATGTTGTACAACATGTCAGGGCTGCAGTTCTTGCTAAAATACGAACTTAATCATGAAAATTTTAGAGCCTCATTAAAAAGTGGATAAAGTCCATATTTGGCATGGCACTACTCAAAGGTTAAGGTTGTATATAATGTGTTCTGCAGACATTTTAAGTCATTATCTCTGAATGCCATGGTTTATCCTACTTACACTGCGCTAAAGAGGAGACGAGGGGGGGGGGGGAATATGCATTTATGATAATGACAGCGATCATCGTAAAACAGATTGATGGCTCAGTAGTCATCAGTGCCCATTGACATGTGCCCCTTCTTTATTGTTTGTAGGAGGGGGGAACCCGTTATAGGACACTAAAGCAGAATATAATATTTTTGTGCGGCATTTGAGACGTGGAATATATTATGAAGATGGCTCACACCATCAATCATCAACGTCCTTCCCTCAGTGTCGGGACAGAGGTCTAGACCAGGTCAGCAGACAATAAGTGTGATCTGGGATGAAACAATTACACAGCTTTCCTGCTTTGTATGCATGTGTTTATAAAACTATTGGCTGCATTCATGGATAGGTTATTATAATGTGTCAGCCTTGGAAACATTGTGGCGTTTTAATTGTATATAATCTAAAAAAATATATATTTTGTTTTGTTCTCCTACAGAATAAAACTTTGAAAGTCAAACGAGAAGAGAATTATTGACCTTTCTGCAAGGATGCCCTATATTCACTGGTTGTCAGCACATGTATGCAGGGAGTCGTTTGTCATTGCCATCCGTCAGTCCTGTGCCATTCCCATCAGCCCCATTATCTGGGATCAACAGAGAACCTAGGATATAGCCTGAAGGATCATTAAGCCTCGGATCTCAGGTACTTCAGGTAGTCCAGGTGGCCTGTTATTTATAATAAAGCTACGACACAGCAGATCTGCCTACCTTCGGCCCAAGAGGGTTGTATTGAGGACAGCACAGAGATGTCATCACTGAAGGACAGTTAAAAGTGGACGTTCCCCGTCCCCCACTGTAAGCGGAAAGGATTTATTGAACATCTGTTCACTACACGGCGAGGAAGATTGATTAATTTAATTGCTCGCACTTTCCTAAACTAACTTTTGAATATTTAATGTCAAGTTTGAAGGATATCACAGTGTGTTGTGTCTTCATTTCAGAACTTCTGAATGGGTTTTATCTGACAATATAAATGGACAATAAAATGTTTATGATGTCACTGCTTTATGGATTTGCAGGTCGATCTCCCCAGTATTACTATGTTTATTACATTATAGTATAATACCAGAGATTTAGATATTATGCATATGACATCAACTTGCAGAATTGTATTTATTTTTTTACTTTTTTTTTTTATCATCCCCTAATAGATTGAATGAATGACCTTACATACCCCTGTGTATAACCATGCAAGCACTGTCCCTTTTTTTTCTTTTTACAGAAGTTTGTGTAATTATTATCTCTCAAATGATGTTCATTATAACCTAAATCCAAAACATTCCATGTCGAGCTACATGGCACGATTGAATTATATTTTAACATTGCCTCAAAGGTGTCTGAGACACAACAAGCTGCAATAACACACTGTACTGCAGCCGGGACAACACCATGCAACAGCCGGGCCACACCGATACTTTAGCCCATAGCCAAAACATATTTTTATATGCCCGTCCAACTCATTTTCTGCATATAGCACAATGATCGGTTGATATACAAATGGACCTCACCTGAAAACACCTTTGGGATGATTTTAATACCTGTGACTAATGCCTCATTGGTATCACAGTGGTATTGCGATAATCGCACATTTGTCAGGTGGATAAATCTAAAAAAAAACAGCCCTTGGACCGGCGCTGTTCCCTTTTGACGTGATATTGTGCTGGTCTCTAGTATCTAAGCCGGCGCTATGTAGATGGAAATAGAAATTCTGTACTCCGCATAATATTTTTGTAACAGTAACGGACAGTTGACTCCTGACCCTGCCTGATTGTCAGTCCCCCCCCCCCCAACGTTTCTTTCTGTATAAATGTATGCACTTCTTCCACATTTCCTTTATCCCTGAGATACTGCCTGAGGAAGGAGAGGGTACGGCTTTGCCTGTATCATTCTCATTTCTATTAAAGATCTTTCTATTTCGATCTACATAGTGTCGGCTTTTGCTATGCAAAACTAGAGACCAGCACAATACCACGTCAAAAGGGAACAGCGCCGATCCAAGGACTGTTTTTTTGTTAGCTATATGCACGACTATAGCAATACGACTATCGTTCCAAACCGGACGAAGCATTTGCAACCGGCGTAACCCATGGCTTTCAGTTCCCTGGAAATTCTACACCTTAAAGGGGTTTTCCACGAGAGACATTTATGACACATCCACAGGATATGTCATAAATGTCAGATAGATGCGGGTCCCACCTCTTGGCAGCGGCTGAACGGGGCTCCGGAGATAGGTGCGAGTCCCAGAGGTGGGACCCACATCTATCTGACATTTATGACATATCCTGTGGACGTGTCATAAATGTCTCTCATGGGAAACCCCTTTAAAGACCATATCTACAGCGGTGTCGTGCTCTTAGCACAACAGCACCAGGTGAGCAATACCTTGACCGAATCGTTTTTTCTACATCCATACGTGGGTAATGCCCTATGTCTGCGCCGGTGTGTACCTTTTTTTTCCTTTTAGTGAACCTCATTGGTATCACAGGTCCTACGAAAATGCCCAGATGTATAGCTGACTTCATATACGTGAAGGTGCACGTATTTTACCACACATTTTGTAAGTGTATTTCCACTTTGGTTAAAAGAAGGGCGTCCCAGACAGGAAACCCCTCTCTATATGAATAGCGGTTGTCAAGGATTAGAAAAACATGGCTAGTTTCTTCACAAAAAAGTGCCAAACCTGTCCGAAGTTTGTGTGTGGTATTGCAGCTTAGCGTCATTGAAGTGAACGGGGCTGAGATGCAATACACAACCCGTGGACAGGTGCGGCACTGTTTGGAAGAAAGCAGCCACGCTATTTTAATCCTGGACAACCCCTTTAATAGGCAGATAAAAAAAAATAATGTAATTAATATTTTTTTTGCAACTATCTGCTTAGAAATCTGCCCAGCATCAGAGAGTCACCTGTGTCCCGACTGCCCAGCAATGAATATGAACGTAGCAACTCTACCTGCAACCAGGGCTCACACCGCCAAGGCCAGAATCAGGGCACCGTGCTACGTATATCCTTCTACATCAGTCATACTGCAGGGAGCAGACAATTAATTCTGGAACAAAATTGAAAGTCAGAGGCAGAGTGTGAAAGAACACAATGACAATAATAAAGAAGGCCGACTTCACATTAATCTCCCTCACTTCAGGCTGTCAGGGGCAGGCTAGATGACTAATGCCAGACTTTACATACAGTGGTCACAGACATGAACAGTGCCCCATTGCTGTTACGCATTATTGGGTTGTTGATTTTTTTTTTTTTAAGGGGGGTTAATGCTAAGTTGGTGTGGACCTTGGTGATAGAACCGGTCGTACAGGTCTTCAAGGACTGACGCAGAAACTTCATCATCTCGGCACAGATCAATAGCTGGACGCTCAGGAGGGAGCTGTGAAGGAATGTCTATATCTTGGGAGCTACACTGGTGTCATTTATGGAACGGAGTAATATGGGTGACCAAGCATATGAAGGGTTAAAACCGTAAAACACTGCGGAGTAAACCTGCACCTCTCACAACATGTAAATCCATTAACATTGTGAAGGGCTGTGATGTTCTTTTGAGGATAGGCTTTCATTGATTTTATTGTCATCTTTTCCACAAGTAGTAAATGGCCTAACATTTAAGGTGCCCTGTAATTATTCCTGAAAAGCAAGACATCAATGTAAAATTTATTGTTATACAGGGGACATTTTGACAGAAATACAGTAGTCTCCCTTATTGCTAACAGATTACTGAAAAGGTTAAAACCCAGTTCCTGGTGTAATAAAGGTAGACACAAAACGAAGGAGAGACCCAGGGCCCCGTACGCTCTGAACATTGCATCTGTCACTGTCCAACAAGCAGATTTTACTTCCTCTTCCATAGGTGCCGTGTTATTGTACGCACATGGGGAAGGATTCATCATAGTTTTTCTCTTGTTTACTGACCAATGTGGCAATTACTTCAATTTTATGCCTGGTCAGTAAAGACTATTTATCAAGTGCTGACCCAGGCATAAAGTGGGAGAGATGCACTCAATAAGGAGCTGGAGAGATTTTGTGTTTAACTAGAATATCGGAGGAGATGTAGCAGGGTTTGCATGATAATAGGGACACTAAAGGCATCCAGCAATTTATCACAGCACGCCATGTCTCTGCCGATCCGGTATAATGCGCAAGCTCTGGACGAAGCAAGATTTCCAGTCACCGTGGAGTCTGGAAGGCCGGGGAAGTTTTATCAGTAAAGCCACCAGGTAGAAGTTCAGCTCGCAGCTCTTGGGTCCTAGAATAAAAGCTATACCTGTGGCCTTCCCATATCTGCCAAAGACATGGCTGCCGCATGTGATACTACAATGTATGTGATATACATTCCCTTATTAACCGACAGAGCTCCATCTATTGTGAGCAATTACCATGATATCCCATTGCGCCTCTTATCTTACGGGGGTCTATGGGTAACAAGGCATTGGGGTCCGCTTGTATTTACCAATATTGCTAAATCACAACCACCAAGAAATATCCGTTGTGCATTAGAATGAGATTTAATGGACGTGTGGCATAAACATACAGGTATGTACCATTGTTTCCTGTGTCCCCCACCAGTCCCCCAAGTCCACATTTCTCATAGATGCACCCGGGATATTATAAGGCTGAACTTGATATGTTGAGAACAAAGACCTCCAGGATGTAGTTGTGTTTGACGGTAAAGTGCATTGTATTTTGGAGTATACAATTAGACGGCTTTGGCTTTCGGCGCTGCTGAGATTTGGTAGGACAAGAATAACAAAAGAATTGTGGGAGGAGCAGGTCTGAGACCATCTGTTTATATGTTTATTGTTTTTCTATATTTTTTTTAATAACTGGAAAATTCCTTTAACCTGATGTCCTCTTTATTGAAGGCCTCATGCACACGGATGTATTACGGTTATGTAATACGGCATTCATAGATATCTATAGGCCCATACTGTACGGCCTTATTCACATGATTTTTCACGTCAGTGTGCCGTCCGTTTAAATAACTGACAGCACACTGACCAATGCAACTCAATGGGGCTATTCACACATCAGTGTTTTTTCACGGAGCATGTCAGTTGCGCGAAACTCACCGCATGTCCTATTCTGGTCCGTTTTTGTGGATCAGACTCGCCCATTGAAGTTTATAGGTGCGTGAAAAAAACAGACAGCACACGGACGATATCCGTGGTTGCAGAGGAGAAACACGGACGAGAAAAACGGATGACACAAGGAAACCACGCTGACGCAACACAAAGAGTATGTTCACACGCAGTGTTTTCAGGTGTATTTCGGTGGCGTAGACGCCTCGAAAAAAAGCCTGAAAAAATAGAAGCTGGATGCCTCCAAACATCTGCCCATTGATTTCAATGGGAAAAACAGTCGGGGTGTTTTTTACGCGGCCATTGAAAAAAAGGCGGGTAAAAAAGTAAACATAAAAAGAAGTGCATGTCACTTCTTGAACCGTTTGTGGAGCCGCTGTTTATTGTGTCAATAGAAAAACAGCTCCAAAAACGGCTCCAAATAACGCATCAAAAAAACGTTTGATGCTTAAAAAACTTCTGAAAATCAGAGGCTGTTTTCCCTTGAAAACAGCTCCGTATTTTACAGCCGCTTTTACTTTAGCGCGTGATCGTAGCCAAACAGTCATGCGCAGTCATGCGCATGAAAAACTGCCCTTTTTTTACGGATGCAAATCGGACACACTTTTGCGAATAATTCTGATTTCATAAGGAGGCACACATAGAATTTTTCCCACAAATTCAAAAAGAATTGGAGGCATGTGCCATCAGATACAGTATTACTTTCCCATGTAAGCTTTGTGTCTAGGGGACAATATGGTGCCACGTGTAATATTTGCTGCTAGTATCTGGTCATGAGATCTTAAAATTTGTATGAACAGAGGCAGAAATCCGAACAGAGTGAGGCCTAATGCCTATGGTACCACGTCACTCTGTGTCACTGTATGGTGATACAGTGACACAGAGTGACGTGGTACCATAGGCATTAGGCCTCACTCTGTTCGGATTTCTGCCTCTGTTCATACAAATTTTAAGATCTCATGACCAGATACTAGCAGCAAATATTAGGTGCTAATGAATCATAATTTTTGCTTTACACTGAATCAAACTTATAGAAGACAGAACAATTTGCAATCCGACTTTAAACCCTGAAATTTGCAAGCAGATTTATGCAATAAATTGTTAGCAAATAACATTTTGCAATTTGATGCTAATTAGACATAAGGCAGATACATGCAATGATAAATTAGCAGCACGGAGTAGGATTACATTAACTGTCTGCCTTCTACCGTCGTCTTTTTTCCCCCTTCTAATCTTTCAAACGTTTCATTTTTCTTCTAAGAATTCGGAAACCAGAGCAAAAAAAATCATAATTTATTTTTTTTGAAACATGTTTAATTGCAGGTGTCAAAAATCACCCCCACCCGCCTGCAAAAGGCATGACTCCTGTCAGATTTATATTCTCACAGACCTGGCCTGCACAATGTTTACCTGGCTTTACATACATCGAAGCTGTCTTTATTTATGCAATAATTTGTACAGCATAAAAAGGCCACCTTGTTATTACAAACACCTCACACTCATTTATTATATAGTGAAGGATTTCAGCCGTGTGTTTCTGCTCCTTTCGCTAATCAGTTAACGCATTGTGAATTTATCTGAACAGGAAGGTGACCGCATTCTTCACCACACACGATCATGGTGATGACATTCAAATTTTAGGCCTATACGCAGGGTCGGACTGAGACAAAAAAGCAGCACTGGCACACAAGCCCCAGCAGCCAACACACTCTGTCTAAAACCGGCCCTGGCCCTAAGCCCCACAGCACACATCGCATGTCGGTCTATTCGGTCCAAAGTGATTTCTGTTGAATGTCAGACTACCTCCATTTTTTATGAGGTGAAAATGCTTTCCGGTGGAGCAGCGAGCTCACAGCTTATGTGCTCAACATTCAGCTTTCCCCCTTCCCCATAGAGCCACACCTACAGGGTGACGGAACGTGATACTTGATTGAGTGATAAGTATATTGCTGAAATCTGCAATAATGTTCTGTAAAAGAGGACTGAGTAACTTTCTTATGCAGCAACCTCCTCACTACACCACCTCCACCCAGCGAGGTGTCCTCTCAGACAAGGCCACACTTCAGGATTTGAACCAGGGTCCACACAGAAGACACTGCTTAAGCACCAGACCACCAGCTCCAGCTGATCTCTGAGCTTTCTTATTGTCCCCATAAGACCAAATGTAAATGTCACTTTCAGCAGGAATAAGAACATGTCATCTTTGGAAGAATTTGTTGCCAACAGTTGAAAGCAGAGGTAGCGCACTGGTAAAGATCTCTGCTGATAAGTTAGAGGCGTGAGGACCATGTGGGTTCTATCCCCAGGATCTCCAGCCTTAAAAGCACTTAACCCCGAAGTCACTGTGCGGTCATGTCCCAATCTCATCCAATGTTTTTCTTGTTGAAGGGCCGATTACCCGTTTTAAAAGAGGTGAAAAATGCATCCTTGTAAAGCTGCCGTGCAGCTAGCTCACAGCTTGCGTGATCCGAGTTGAGAGCAGGAATCACTTCTGTACAATTTGGGTTCTAACCCCCACGTTGTCCTTCTGGTGACCTTGGGCAGCTCCCACTTTCCCAAAGTGCCACCTCTAGAGGGATGGATTATGATACCTGTTTGAGTGATGAGTATATTGCTGAAATCTGCAATAATCTACTATATAAATACATTGTTACTGCATAAGTAACTTTCTTATGCAGCAACAATCTCACTGCGCTGCCTCCACACCACTATAAACACCACCCAGCAAAGTACCATTTTGGACAACCCACACATCAGGATTTGAACCAAGGACTGCACAGAAGACACTCACTGCTCACACAACACTTACTCACCACACTACTAGCTCACAATGGCATCTTAGCTTTCTTAGCTTTCTTAGCTTTCTTAGCTTTCTTAGCTTTCTTAGCTTTCTTAGCTTTCTTAGCTTTCTTAGCTTTCTTAGCTTTCTTATTGTCCCCATAAGACCAAATAACATCATAACTTTCAGCAGGAATAACAACATGTCATCTTTGGAAGAGTTTGCGGTTGGCTCTTGACGGCAGAGGTAGCGCACTGGTAATGTTCTCTGCTGATAAACTAGAAGTGTAATGGACGTGTTGGTTGATCCGAGTTGAGCGCAGCAATCACTTCTATAATACGTGGGTTCTAACCCCCACGTTGTCCTCCTGGTGACCTTGGGCAGCTCCCTTTCCCAAGGTGCCACCTATGGCGCAATGGATTATGATACCTGTTTGAGTGATGAGTATATTGCTGAAATATGCAATAATCATATTATATATATATATATATATATATACATACACTACCGTTCAAAAGTTTGGGGTCACCCAGACAATTTTGTGTTTTCCATGAAAACTCACACTTATATTTATCAAATGAGTTGCAAAATGTCTAGAAAATATAGTCACGACATTGACAAGGTTAAAAATAATGATTTTTATTTGAAATAATAATTCTCTCCTTCAAACTTTGCTTTCGTCAAAGAATGCTCCATTTGCAGCAATTCCAGCATTGCAGACCTTTGGCATTCTAGCTGTTAATTTGCTGAGGTAATCGGGAGAAATGTCACCCCATGCTTCCAGAAGCCCCTCCCACAAGTTGGATTGGCTTGATGGGCACTTCTTGCGTACCATACGGTCAAGCTGCTCCCACAACAGGTCTATGGGGTTGAGATCTTGTGACTGCGCTGGCCACTCCATTACAGATAGAATACCAGCTTTCTGCTTCTTCCCTAAATAGTTCTTGCATAATTTGGAGGTGTGCTTTGGGTCATTGTCCTGTTGTAGGATGAAATTGGCTCCAATCAAGCGCTGTCCACAGGGTATGGCGTTGCAAAATGGAGTGATAGCCTTCCTTATTCAAAATCCCTTTTACCTTGTACAAATCTCCCACTTTACCAGCACCAAAGCAACCCCAGACCATCACATTACCTCCACCATGCTTGACAGATGGCGTCAGGCACTCTTCCAGCATCTTTTCAGTTGTTCTGCGTCTCACAAATGTTCTTCTGTGTGATCCAAACACCTCAAACTTCCATTCGTCTGTCCATAACACTTTTTTCCAATCTTCCTCTGTCCAATGTCTGTGTGCTTTTGCCCATATTAAACTTTTCCTTTTATTAGCCAGTCTCAGATATGGCTTTTTCTTTGCCACTCTGCCCTGAAGGCCAGCATCCCGGAGTCGCCTCTTCACTGTAGACGTTGACACTGGCGTTTTGCGGGTACTATTTAAATAAGCTGTTAAAAAAGTGTTATGGACAGACGAATCGAAGTTTGAGGTGTTTGGATCACACAGAAGAACATTTGTGAGACGCAGAACAACTGAAAAGATGCTGGAAGAGTGCCTGACACCATCTGTTAAGCATGGTGGAGGTAATGTGATGGTCTGGGGTTGCTTTGGTGCTGGTAAAATGGGAGATTTGTACAAGGTAAAAGGGATTGTGAATAAGGAAGGCTATCACTCCATTTTGCAACGCCATGCCATACCCTGTGGACAGCGCTGGATTGGAGCCAATTTCATCCTACAAGAGGACAATGACCCAAAGCACCTCCAAATTATGCAAGAACAATTTAGGGAAGAAGCAGGCAGCTGGTATTCTATCTGTAATGGAGTGGCCAGCGCAGTCACAAGATCTCAACCCCATAGAGCTGTTGTGGGAGCAGCTTGACCGTATGGTACGCAAGAAGTGCCCATCAAGCCAATCCAACTTGTGGGAGGGGCTTCTGGAAGCATGGGGTGAAATTTCTCCCGATTACCTCAGCAAATTAACAGCTAGAATGCCAAAGGTCTGCAATGCTGGAATTGCTGCAAATGGAGCATTCCAAGACCAAAGCAAAGTCTGAAGGAGAAAATTATTATTTCAAATAAAAATCATTATTTCTAACCTTGTCAATGTCTTGACTATATTTTCTAGTCATTTTGAAACTCATTTGATAAATATAAGTGTGAGTTTTCATGGAAAACACAAAATTGTCTGGGTGACCCCAAACTTTTGAACGGTTGTGTATATATATATACACACACACTATATATATATATATATATATATACATATATATACACACACACACACACACACACACACACAAACACACACATATATATATATATATATATATACACACATACACTAGATATATATGCACACACAGACACACACACTATAAATACACACACAAACAAACACTATATATATATATATATACACACACACATACACTATATATGCACATGTACACATCACAAACACACACAAATATGCACATTATACACACACATTATACACATGTAACGTACACATTGTATATTTTTATGTAAGATATTTGTGAAGGGAGTTAAGCAGGTTGATGGGGTGGGATTCTTTGCTCCAGCACTTCTCTTGCTCACAGCCCGACACAGAGCCCGCCAACAGTCTCCCCTCGCCCCCCCTCACGTCCCGACTGGTAACAGCAGCAGGAGGGGAGGTTGTGTGAAGAGTAGGGAAGGGGGGCTGGAGAGGGAGATTTGTTACATAGCAGCACAGACTACAGCTGCTATTACAGTCAGACAGCCGTTCTTAGCTGCTGTGCTGCCCCTTAGAAATGCTGTACCATGCCGCCTGAGACACTGATCGTTTGGGCAGCCTGCAGGCGGCCCACTGTTCACCGTCCCATCTGGCATTTGCCAGAACTGCCAGATGGCCAGTCTGGCCCTGCCTATATGCATAAAACATATTGTAAATTAAACGGAGAACTATTTCCTTACATGTGAGAGAAGCCAGATGGATTTTACGGGGAAGACATCTTTCTGTGGTTTTCAAATGAACAATGTGTAAACTATACAATATTGTGTATTTAAGACTTGACCAAAAGCATTTACCACCTATTCACTGGATAGATGAGAAATGTTAGACCGGGAAGGGGGAGGGTGTTTCACACACTGGCACCTGCAGTCGCATGAACTCAACTAGGAGAAGTGTGAATGGAACGGCAGTCGAGAATGGGCACTACCGTTTTGTTCAAAGTCACTGACAGAATCAGCCGTGCACAGTTTTAGGTCATGTTCACACAGAGTTTTTTGCAGGCACTTTCTTTTTGGCGTTTTTTGGCCATGACCAAGGAGCGCCGTGGGCAAAAAACGCTGCGAAAAACGCTTTCTCTGCCTCCCATTGATTTCAATGGGAGGTCAGAGACAGAACCGCGGGAAGAAAAATAATGTCGCTTTTTTACTGCAAGCGGGAAAAAACGTCTCCAATGGGAGGTGATTTTGGATGTTTTTTTGGCTCAGTTTTAGCGTAAAAAATAGCACCAAAAAAAACTCTGTGTGAAATAGCCCTTAGCGATTGGTGGGAGGGGGGTGTCCAGCCGCTGGACAAGTGGATAGGTGATAAAATCTTTTGGTTGGGTTTTCCCTCTAACTTTATAGCCCTGCATTAGTAGTAGTTCTATATAAACCAACATAACCTTACAAGTCTGGCTTGATAACTGCTGACCGTCAAGTAGCCAAATTATGGGGGCCGCAAGTACACCTCTTGGCTCTATCAGAGGGCTATATCATGCCAAGACTGGGACAAGGATAGGGACAACTCATTTAAATACACATACATAAACAATATGCATAAATATATAAACATAAACCGGGTGCAGCTGGGTGAGGCCCCAGATGGACAAGGCGATGACTGAAGGATTTCTAATCTATCTACAAAAAATTGTCTGTCTATGTTCGATGTCCAGAAGAAAAAACAAAATACTGAGGTTGGCAAACCTGCAACCTTTGATGCCACATTTGAGACACACGGCAACCAAGTAGTTATCTAGGCCTCACTTATTTCTGATTAATCACCAGTCGTCTATATCCAAGTGTCTGTTTCCGTATCTGCCCTACTAGGGAACATTTCTTTAAGGCATACAACCCGAGGGAGAGTACATAAGACCAAATGGCGTCTCACGCTCTTCTGGCAAGTGTTTAAAAATCCAACTCAGGCATTTCTTAATTATTTCTGTTTCTGGGAAAGCTGAGTGGCGACCAATATGGCTGCCTCACAGGTTGCCACTCAGTTTTTTTCATATTCCTGAATAACATGAGCATAGATATGGGCATAACAAGGTTCATTTGTCATCCAGGCATTGGTCACCCAGCTTTTCCAGAAAAATATATAACTAAGGGCTCATTCACACGAACGTAAATCTCGTCCGTGTGACGGCCATTAAAACAACGGTCGTGACACGGACTCATGTATTTTAATGGGGCCATTCACACGACCGTTGTTTCAACGGAGCGTGTGAAGTGTCCGTGAAAGAATAGGAAATGTCCTATTTTACTGCGTGTCACGCATCCCTCTATGGACTGTAGTCTGTGGGGGATTCGTGACAACGCGTCCCGCATGGGTCCACCTCGGACATGGAAAACGGCAGTTTTTCACGTCCAATGTGGGCTACGTTCGTGTGAATTCAGCATTAGGCCGAATTCAGACAACTGTGGTATACATCCATGTGACGGCCGTTATAAAAACGACCGTCACACGGACGCATGTATTTCAATGGGGCCGTTCACACGGCTGTTGTTTCAACAGACCATGTGAAGGGTTCGTTGAGGGATAGAACATGTCCTATTTTCTTCCATTTTCACGGCTCCCTCGATAGACTCAAGTCTATGGGGATCCTTGAAAAGGTGACCCACACGGGGGAGCTTTTTTTTTGCACATTTAAAGTATATGAACCCATACACCATATCTAATAAGCCGATTATAGCCGAACGAGATCAGCACTTTTCTGACCTCTTCTGCTCCTTCATTTCAGCGATCAGTGGGGGTTCCAGAACCTAGACCTCCACCGATAAAAACATTTGACATGGCACTAGGACAAGTCAGAAGTGTTTTCAAGAAACCGTTATCCTTTAAGAAAAAACTAAATTTTTCAGAACTTAGCAAAAAACATCAATTTAAGGACTTCTACATACTGGGGATCTTCATGGATAGAGATATCTAGGCATGAAAACTGTGGAGAAATCCTTTTATTCTTGAGGTTTGAAAGGTAGGATGCTGCTGGATTAAACTTTTCATGAACCTGCTCGTACATAGTGAATGCTGGACATGTGATGTAACGTTATCTGTGGTGAGACAGGAACATCAGGAAAGTGTGAATATGCAGGTGTTGTGCAGCTGTGTGTAAAGGTTATTAATGAATATATAATAATCGCTGTTAATATGGATGTGCGAAGATTTCTTTTTATCCGCAAACTAAAACCAAATAGTTGCGGTTTGCGGTCTGTTCTTATCGAAAATAAACTTCCGGGGACGGAGCAACATCACTATTTCTGAGGGTGATGGGAGAACTGCAGATGGGGTGCTATGCAATGCCTCCTTAAAGGGACAGCAGCATAAAGTTGTAATAGTGGTACAACTTTTGTTGCAATGTGACATTCCCTGCAACAGTCACAACCCATTTTCATTAAAAAAAGAAATAAATTATGAACTGTAGGCCATAAAATTGCAGTAACTTGAAAAGAATAAAACTATTGCACAGGTAGCCATGTAGCACAGGCTGGCTTAAAGGAACATTAAAGGCAAAATCTATACCCTGTGTTGTACCTAATTCAGGTCCCAAAGCGGTGGTGCATGAGCCAGAGATTCAAAGAACACCAAAGAAAAAAACCTGTGTGTCATTCACCGCCCCTTAGGACCTCCACAGGCATAGCACATTGGGGCAAAATGACTATGGCAAATGCGCCAGAATTCTGGCGCAAATTGCAGCAAAAAACCTGGCGTACATGAGCAAGACTTTTGCGCCTTTATAGGCACTTATCAAAAGTGTCTATTCAGTCCTAAAAAGCCGCAAATGTATTAATGACGTGCCAGAATTTTGGTGAAAAATCCTTGTCTAAAGTCAGCCAACTAGGAGGTGGTGTAAGTGTGATAAAAGCGTCTAACATGTCTATCAAGAGGTGCCAAATCTATCACACAGTGTGCGCCACTGTGATCAATTTGTTGAATCTTCTGCCTGACTCATTTAAGCCCTTTTTACACCGGCCGATAAGCAGCAGGCGCAGCGAGCATCGATCAACGAGACATCGTTGATCTGGGCTCGTCTGCTCTGGTCACATGGAGCGGGACGAGCGGTCGTTACTCCAATTGCTCGTCCCATATATTATTATCACCTCTGCAGCGCGTCTCCCTGTTTACACACCAAGAAGTGCTGCCGACAACGATAATATTTTACTTTTTTAAAACGATACGACCAGGAGATGATCGAGCTCGTTCATCTGCTGATCGCTGCCCTGTTTACACAGGGCAATTATCAGCAACGAGCGTTATATGAACACTTGTCTGCCCTTTAATCGTCCTGTGCAAAACCCCCTATAGGTTTATGCTGTCTTTAAAGGGGTTGTCCAGGCATGGGGTGTTTTTTTTATACTGATGACCTACAGGATATGATAGGTCATCAGTATATGATCTGTGGGGGTTTGACACTCGGACCCCGCACCGGTTAGCAGTTTCGGCTGCCTCTGGGCACCGGAAGTTATGCATTGGTTAGTGAAGCGAATGGTTCCCGTCACTGTATAGCGGCCATGCTAGCGAATACGAGCAGAGCTGCAGTAACCCAGCACGGCCGCTAGACAGTGATTGGAGCCTTTTGCTTCCGGCACTGACCACTACATAACTTCCGGTGCCCAGAGGCAGTCGGAACAGCTGATCGATGCGAGGTCCAGGTGCTGGATCCCACCGATCATAAACTGATGACCTATCCTGTGGATAGGTCATCAGTATGAAAAACCACGCCATGCCTGGACAACCCCTTTAATGTAGACAATATTAATAAATCCACCCCACTGTTTCTACAGGAGTATTCCAGGCAGTGATCTTTAACACCTCAAGCTGTTGCAAATCTACAATTCCTCGGGTCTGACATTTGCAGGTTGTCCGGGCACGCTAGGTGCGATCATTGTGAAGTAGCTATAGAGTAATAGGATGGATCAATGCTTTAAGGTATATTTTCAGATTTTCTCTATATACTACCTCCCTAGTCCTTTCTACCTACGTTTCATCCATCAGTTCTTTGTGAACTCGATCATCGGACGCTACAACAACACGTATCTGAGGCCACTGTATACATTTTTTTGTCTCTGCTCTGTGTTAAACATCAGGTGCCCTTTAAGATCTCTCATTGCAAACATAAAAGGGGCAGCTACGTGGCCAGAGAAATACTTCTAGGTGTATAGAGCGGAAAGTCTGACTTCAGCAAAGTGATCCGGCTGCATTAAGTCAGACATATCCTCATCATCTGGGTTTTAAACTGTGACAAGGCAATAAATGGGCTGCAGCTCGCTCCATATCTAACCTTGAGAAACGACATCTGTTGGCTGCAGCACTGACATGAGTATTAGTCAGGTCTTCTCTGATGGTTTCATTTGCATCTCAAAGTAAATTGAAGACACAGCTACAGAAAATTCTCCGTCTTATACACAGGGACTGGGGGAAGCTTCTGATCACTATAGTACTGAGCTACAAAACCTACACGGACAATATACTAAAAGATACAACTGAAAGTGCCAGGGTGATACAAAGATCATTAGGGGGAGTTTATTAACTTTTTAATGTCAGTTCTTTGGCATAAAAGTTACAAATTGCTGTCAAAATTGCGACTTTTGTGTAATTTGAGGAGCTCACATTGTGATTGGTGCTTAGTCAAGGGGTTGTGGATATTCATGGACTGTCAAATTTACGCTCATTTCTGCCAGAAGGTGGCGAAAATTAAAGCGCAATTGTACTCCACCTCGAAGCTGGAGTAGATTTAACTTTCTGCCGCACAGGCATGGCCATACATGCGCATAATATGTTAAGATGTGCGCCTCTTAATACATTAGGTGCATCTTACTTCAGTAATATTTATATTAAGACTGGTATATGAAACGTATAAATCTCCCCCTTTAAACTCATGCATGTCTATAATTGTCTGTTGTGTCAATTTTTCATCTAAAAATTTAATTTTAATTGGCTAAATGAGCTGGGGACTAGCATATCATCTAAGTTCAGTGCTGTTGGCCTGTTAATTTGAAGGTCTAGTTGTTAGGCAATGCACTGCTTAGCAACCATAGCGCTGTTGCTAGACAATGCATTGCACTATATCCAGCTCACAGTTGTTACCTTGCAATCTTAGCCGGCCAATGGAAAAATGAAAACTGTTATTCGCCTTCATGTCGGCCATTTAAGAGAGATCCCTAGCCAGGAGATGGTTGGAAAATGTATATCACTTTGGGGTCTGAACTCCATGGTTAGTAAGATACAGTTGTCAGTGACAACCTCCAGATTAATTTGCAGCGCTGATTACAGAACAGTCAATTATCGGGACACACATCTCCTTGTGCCAACGTTAATTGTATCACACCATGAATTACTCCGCTATTTATATACAACTAAATATATGACATTTCTTCCTTACTACTTCACAGAATACAAATAGGATCTGCAATATGCCACTAAAAACACACAATAACTTTAATGGCCGCGCTGACATTTTGTGCCCACTGACCCCGTGATTGCGGCATGAACTTTAATGGTCATTAATAGTATTGTCATTAAAATAATTTACTTGCCTCTGTTACACTGTCCTATATATATCGGTTATACTGTAGGTCATTCATTCCAATATAGAAGTTACAAACAGCAAGCAGAGATTTTTACCATTAAAATCAGAGGTTGTTGGTTTAATTGTAAGAGAATTATGAAGTTGGGGTGGGACCGGAATAAGAACTAACCAGAATTATTACACATAATATGGGAGATTCAAAAAAAAAACAGAAAGAAGTACAGAATGAAAAATGTGATCCCTGAAGGTCACCCCCTAAGTGTAGGTTTACCTTTAACATCTTCTTACATCTCAAATTAAACTTAAAGGGTAATTAAACATTTGACAAACTTCTGCCATGTCATAGTGACATGTCAGAAGCTTTGATTGGTGGGGGTCCGAGCACTGAGACCCCCACCAATCGCTAATACGAAGCATCTGAAGCCCTCGTGTGAGCGCTCAGCCACTTCGTGTCTGTTCGGCTTTTTCCGGAAATGAATGTATCGGAGTACAGACTCAATAGAAAGTCTATGAGCCCGTACACTGCTACATTGATTTCCGGAAAAAGCCGAACAGACACGAAGCGGCTGAGCGCTCACACGAGGGCTTCTGCTGCTTCGTATTAGCGATTGGTGGGGGTCTTAGTGCTCGGACCCCCACCAATCAAAACTTCTGACATGTCACTATGACATGTCAGAAGTTTGTTAAAAATTTTGTTACCCTTTAACAAAGAGATTTCCATTGTCCCAGTTAAGTCGCTGGGTAAATGAAGTTATAAGGTAAACCTACAATTTAATTTGCATGTTGTCTCTGTGGCCTTCAAAAAGAAAGGGTCTGGCTCAGACTGGCATTGTAACTCTTTCTTATGGCTAGTAGGTTTCTCTGCAGGGCTCCATCCTTCCATAATTTTCCCAATATTAGCGAACATAGAAGGGGGAGCCTGCCAGAGAGTGACATCGCAGCTGTCCTATATAGAGACAGAAAGTGGGACCAACAAGGGCCAAGAGATTCCCTCCTGGGAAGGGAGGTATGGACACATGAACCAAATATATCCTCACTCCTCTATGTACAATCCTGTGATAACTTTATACCTCGATTATTTATTCACATTTTGTAGTCTCATGGTTCATCATTTTTCAGCCCAGGTCCAAGTGTGGTAGAGAAATAGTCAATAGTCTGATAGTTGTAAGCACTTAAAATTGCACACACATAATAGAGATAAATAATAAATTTTTTGTCTGTCTGCAGGCAGCCTCCACTAGTAGGAGCTCACTGAATACATAGATCCCATTGAATGAAAAGATATAATTGTCTACAGTCAGCTCCTAAGCGCCCCCTAGTGATGGCTCTAAGCAGTCACAAATGTACCTTTTAACTCTATGACTGTGTAAGAAATGCAGAGTATGTCTTAAATGACCACAATATACCCTGTACCCCAAAATTTGTAAGTGGATCTTTAAAGGTAGCGTCCATTAGATCGGGCAGTACTGGTATTTCTTTGTGTAAACATCCTGGAAGACGGTGGCAACCCTGCCTGGTAGTCAGGTAAGTCTTTGGAGAACAGTGAGAGATTCAGTTTAATATATAACTTCACCCTGTTTGTTTTAGGTACTTGATCAGAGAACCAGAATCAAGTCATATTTGGTATTGTTTGATACTGTAATATTTTATTAAACTCGTCTAATTTCAATGGAAACCAATTAGCTTGAGGGTATGTTCACACGATGAGAGGCATTTACGTGTTAAAAGACAGACTGTTAACAGCTGCCTCGTTTCACACGTAAATGCTCCTCCTCGCATTTTGCGAGCCGTCTGAGACGCTCGTAAATCTTGAGCTGTGCTTCATTAAGTTCAATGAAGAACAGCTCAAATTACGTGGCAAAGAAGTGCCCTGCACTTCTTTGCCGAGGCAGTCCATTTACGCGTCGTCGTTTGACAGCTGTCAAACGACGACGCGTAAATTACAGGTCGTCTGCACAATACGTCGGCAAACCCATTCAAATGAATGGGCAGATGTTTGCCGACGTATTGTAGCCCTATTTTCAGGCGTAAAACGAGGCATAATACGCCTCGTTTACGCCTGAAAATAGGTCGTGTGAACCCAGCCTAAGCGTCCTCTCTCACGTACCTCTTGGCAGAATCTATAGGTCCATAAACTATACCGCATTAGCATCGCGCCTTAGTCTGTGTTCACATTTGCGTTAGAGTCTCTACCGACCGCAAACTCCATCAGATTTCACCGGTAAATTAGCGCTGCATGCTGTATCCTTCTTTCTATGAAAACGACGATACCTGACGTGCACCATTATAACTCAACGGGGTCCGTCAAGAGTAGGTGGTTTTGTAGTACGACATATCTGATATCCGTCACGGTATCCGTTACAGTCTTTACCATAATATCACACTGTTCATATTTTATTTTTCCTCTATAAAGTGTTTACGCTGTCACCACGTAAAGCACCAACGCCAATTCTTCCACAAAATGCGTTATATTATTTGCTATTATCAATTTTATTTCTGCGACCCGTCGGGTTCTCTGTGCAGTTATATCCTGAGCTCTGTTTCAGCCTCTCATCATAAAGGCAGGGAATACGCTTACCAGCCAGAAATGCCTAATGATTAGCGGAGTGCAGGAACGGAGCCTTTCGCAGGGTAATATCTCACCTACTTATTTGTTGCCAGGTAGCAGCCAATTAGCAGTGCAGGGTATTATTTACATTTAATACTATATATCACCAAAATGGTCGTGTTGATTTATCATTTAGATTGTTGTATTGTCAGCATAAGTTATTCAGATCATGCTGAGATACCTGTGAAATTAAGCATTAAACATTATGTGGCTGGATATATCTGCATTTCTTGATGTTTTATATTTTTAATGAGAAAGCATGTTAACTTAAATCTGAGATTATGCTTTCATTTGCAATTTTTTAGACTTATTAGAGATTCAACAGAATGAATTTCATTTTAAAAACGAGCAGAGGCAGCATGGCGGTGTTTTCTAACAATTAAAGACGTCTGTGCTTTTGTGCAAGCACCCTGGGGAAAAAAAAAAACAACAAAGAAGAAAAAAAAGCACCGAAAAACTCATTTTTCTTAGACCGTCGTTTTTCATTTTTTAGCTTTTTGCTCAGTGTCTTGTTGCCAAAATAAACTAGAGCCGGTCGGATAGTGGATGGATGGGAAGGAATGCGTTGTAAATATGTCACTTTTATTAAAGCTTCATCTCTTGGTACGGCTACACCTTTATTTTACACCTTCTAGCCTAGGAAGATGCATTGTGTCTTGTTAGGAGATTTACAGACATCTGTAATATTATGGGTTTTAAAATCGGTCGTGAATTTCATGTGGAGAGAACGCTCCTGTTTGACAGTTCCATCTACGGAAGTGTCAGCCATTTTTTTTACCTCACAATCCTCAGTGTTGTGAAAAGTCAATGTGAGGACTAGACCTATAATAGTGCTAATAATTTAATCAATTTGAAGGGAACCTAAATCGCCACTAGGCCATTATACTAGATGGTAATAGTATTATAAAGATCCATCCGATGCTGCATAACGTAGAAAATCATCTTATAACGAAGCGCGCTGTTTGTAGACTACTGTTCGACTCATCTGGGCGGTGCTTCTATGTTGAATAGTCATGTAATCCCATCCCTAAACACGCTCTTCCTGACTTGTAATGATGTATCATGGCCTTTGGGAAGTCAATCCAGCCAGGATCGGCGTGTTTAAGGACCGGACTACATCACTATTCAATATAGCGGCACCGCCCGGAAAACTGAACAGTAATTTACAGACAGCGCACTTTGTCATAGGATGATTTCCTACATTATGCACCATTAAGCAGATTTTACAGATACCAAGGTTATACCAGCATGGTCCATTTCACTACTGTAAATACCAGAAGATGTATACCTTATACCAGCTGTACATATATAGTTATATACAGAAGATGCCCAGGTTATACCAGCATGCTCCATATCACTATATACAAGAAGTTGTATAACTTATACCAGCTGTACATATAGAATTATATACAGAAGATACCCAGGTTATACCAGCATGCTCCATATCACTATATACAAGAAGATGTATAACTTATACTAGCTGTACATATATAATTATATACAGAAGATACCCAGGTTATACCAGCATGCTCCATATCACTATATACAAGAAGATGTATAACTTATACCAGCTGTACATATATAATTATATACAGAAGATACCCAGGTTATACCAGCATGCTCCATATCACTATATACAAGAAGATGTATAACTTATACCAGCTGTACATATATAATTATATACAGAAGATGCCCAGGTTATACCAGCATGCTCCATATCACTATATACAAGAAGTTGTATAACTTATACCAGCTGTACATATAGAATTATATACAGAAGATACCCAGGTTATACCAGCATGCTCCATATCACTATATACAAGAAGATGTATAACTTATACTAGCTGTACATATATAATTATATACAGAAGATACCCAGGTTATACCAGCATGCTCCATATCACTATATACAAGAAGATGTATAACTTATACCAGCTGTACATATATAATTATATACAGAAGATACCCAGGTTATACCAGCATGCTCCATATCACTATATACAAGAAGATGTATAACTTATACCAGCTGTACATATATAATTATATACAGAAGATGCCCAGGTTATACCAGCATGCTCCATATCACTATATACAAGAAGATGTATAACTTATACCAGCTGTACATATATAATTATATACAGGAGATACCCGGGTTATACCAGCATGCTCCATATCACTATATACAAGAAGAGGTATAACTAATACCAGCTGTACATATATAATTATATACAGAAGATACCCAGGTTATACTAGCATGCTCCATATCACTATATACAGGAAGATGTATAACTTATACCACCTGTACATATATAGTTATATACAGAAGATACCCAGGTTATACCAGCATGCTCCATATCACTATATACAAGAAGTTGTATAACTTATACTAGCTGTACATATATAATTATATACAGAAGATACCCAGGTTATACCAGCATGCTCCATATCACTATATACAAGAAGATTTATAACTTATACCAGCTGTACATATATAATTATATACAGAAGATACCCAGGTTATACCAGCATGCTCCATATCTCTATATACAAGAAGATGTATAACTTATACCAGCTGTACATATATAATTATATACAGAAGATACCCAGGCTACACCAGCATGCTCCATATCACTATATACAATAAGATGTAAAACTTATACCAGCTGTACATATATAATTATATACAGAAGATACCCAGGTTATACCAGCATGCTCCATATCACTATATACAAGAAGATTTATAACTTATACCAGCTGTACATATATAATTATATACAGAAGATACCCAGGTTATACCAGCATGCTCCATATCACTATATACAAGAAGATTTATAACTTATACCAGCTGTACATATATAATTATATACAGAAGATACCCAGGTTATACCAGCATGCTCTATATCACTATATACAAGAAGATGTGTAACTTATACCAGCTGTAGATGTATAATTATATACAGAAGATACCCAGGTTATACCAGCATGCTCCATATCACTGTATACAAGAAGATGTATAACTTATACCAGCTGTACATATATAATTATATACAGAAGATACCCAGGTTATACCAGCATGCTCCATATCACTATATACAAGAAGATGTATAACTTATACCAGCTGTACATATATAATTATATACAGAAGATACCCAGGTTATACCAGCATGCTCCATATCACTATATACAAGAAGATGTATAACTTATACCAGCTGTACATATATAATTATATACAGAATATACCCAGGTTATACCAGCATGCTCCATATCACTATATACAAGAAGATGTATAACTTATACCACCTGTACATATATAATTATATACAGAAGATACCCAGGTTATACCAGCATGCTCCATATCACTATGTACAAGAAGATGTATAACTTATACTAGCTGTACATATATCATTATATAGAGAAGATACCCAGGTTATACCAGCATGCTCCATATCACTATATACAAGAACATATATAACTTATACCAGCTGTACATATATAATTATATACAGAAGATACCCAGGTTATACCAGCATGCTCCATATCACTATATACAAGAAGATGTATAACTTATACCAGCTGTACATATATAATTATATACAGAATATACCCAGGTTATACCAGCATGCTCCATATCACTATATACAGGAAGATGTATAACTTATACCAGCTGTACATATATAATTATATACAGAAGATACCCAGGTTATACCAGCATGCTCCATATCACTATATACAAGAAGATTTATAACTTATACCAGCTGTACATATATAATTATATACAGAAGATATCACTATATACAAGAAGATGTATAACTTATACTAGCTGTACATATATAATTGTATACAGAAGATACCCAGGTTACACCAGCATTCTCCATATCACTATATACAAGAGGATGTATAACTTATACTAGCTGTACATATATTATTATATACAGAAGATACCCAGGTTATACCAGCATGCTCCATATATCACTATATACAAGAAGATGTATAACTTATACTAGCTGTACATATATAATTATATACAGAAGATACCCAGGTTATACCAGCAGGCTCCATATCACTATATACAAGAAGATGTATAACTTATACCAGCTGTACATATATAATTATACACAGATGATACCCAGGTTATACCAGCATGCTCCATATCACTGTATACAAGAAGATGTATAACTTATACCAGCTGTACATATATAATTATATACAGAAGATACCCAGGTTATACCAGCATGCTCCATATCACTATATACGGGAAGATGTGTAACTTATACCAGCTGTACATATATAATTATATACAGAAGATACCCAGGTTATACCAGCATGCTCCATATCACTATATACAAGAAGATGTATAACTTATACCAGCTGTACATATATAATTATATACAGAAGATACCAAGGTTATACCAGCATGCTACATATCACTATATACAAGAAGATGTATAACTTATACCAGCTGTACATATATCATTATATACAGAAGATACCCGGGTTATACCAGCATGCTCCATATCACTGTATACAAGAATATGTATAACTTATACTAGCTGTACATATATCATTATATACAGAAGATACCCAGGTTATACCAGCATGCTCCATATCACTATATACAAGAAGATGTATAACTTATACCAGCTGTACATATATAATTATATACAGGAGATACCCAGGATATACCAGCATGCTCCATATCACTATATAAAAGCAGATGCCCATGTTATACCAGCATGGCATAACCACGTTCTAGTATCTCTGTCTGCCCCTCCTGGGCTTTAAGCATTAGCTGAAGTTGCTTTTATAGAAACTGTTTCCTTTGGGTTACATAGCATGGTTTACATTTATACTGTTCATTCCTATTTGCATATGACAGAGGTATAGAGAAGCCAGCAGGGAATTATGGTACTTGTGGCTCTACAATATCCAGACACATATTATGAGAAGTTATATTATGACTATAGAGTGTGTGATATGCTGCTCAGGGCTTTGTCTGCCATTGTGAAGGCTTTGGCCCACCTCTTGTAGGTAATGAAGGACTACTGAATATAATTAGATACAGAAAATACAGACAGCGATGCCCTCCGGTTAAAGGTACAATTTTGTACATGTACTTTCCGACGTTCAGGAACCTGCACTCTTCCCTGTAATGAACACAGTGCTTGGAACCATGGCACAGTCGGCAGCGCTGAGGAATGACATTGAAGAGAAGAAAACTGTATTAGTTGAACAGGATGCATAATCTTTTGGGGAAAAGCCAACAGGTTATGCTTCATGTAATGGGCAGTGATGGAGTATTGGACGTCTTCCCCACATCCTTTCTCTGCAATTTTATTCCAGCTCCTCATAAATTGCTCTAAAATAACTGACACACAACAAATGGGAGTTAACTGCTTGTCTGCTAGAGGAGGGATAGCGATCTGTATCTCGGTGAGAATACGTAAAGCAGCCACAGCCTAGTAGTCACAGCGCGGCTTTAAAACAAGAAAATAAAACTACAGGTAATGATGTCATTCATTGGTGGTTTTAATCAAATTATTGCAAGAGGTGTTTTATATATAGCGGGGGAAATTTATTAATGCTGGTGTGTGGAATACCCGTCTTAAATTAATTTACGTTGGCGGAAAATGCACTAAATATATTTAATCCGTTGATTTATTTCCCTTAGGCCAGATTCACATGAACGAGTGCAAACTTGGATGTGAAAAACGGCCGTTTTTCATGTCCGAGCTGCACCTGTGCGGGTCCCGTTTTCACGGATCCCCATAGAGTTAAGTCTATGGAGGGATCCGTGAAAATGGAATGAAATGGGACATGCTCTATTTTTCAGCGGACTCTTCATACGGTCCATTGAAACAACAGCTGTGTGAACAGCCCTATTGAAATACATGCGTCCGCGTGGCGGTCTTTGTTTTAACGGCCGTCACACCGATGTATACTACGATCGTCTGAATTCGGCCTTAGTGTGTTCTCAACATGCAGCCAGTAATATAGTGTAGACAGCATAGGACTAGAGATCAATTAATACCAGCTCTGCTATTTTCGTCTGGTCTATACCCCCTATATACGGACGTCATAAAGGGGGGAGAGGGTTAGATGCTGCAAAGAACTGCTGGAGTACTGCGCACAACCACGTATTACATGGCCGCTCATTGGTCTGAATGAGCGCCAGTCAGGGCTGGACAAATCCCAGGAGCCAGGCCGCCAATGCACATTTAAATGTCCTTCTTGCACCTAACTTTTTAGGATGTTTTCTATTGACGTCTTTGAACTAATGGGTTCCTAAAATCTATAGTCTATGGTCTACCCCCCCAGCCCCGGTTTCCTCTGTCAATAACAGCTGATTCTCGGGTGCTCCAATTTGGTCCTTATTATTTTGTGTTTTAATTCTCCACAATTTTGAGATTTGTTGTCGGTGGATGGAAACATTCTTGTTTGTATTCGGGGTGTTACAAATCAGTCCTGATTGAATACATTTCAAAGATGAAGGCTTTTAACAATGTAACCAATCATCTATAAGTTAAATAGCCTGGACTATAGACATATATGATACATTGTAGCAGCACAGGAGAGAGATCTGTATTTATAGCCGATATGTTTATAGCTCAAAGCAGATAACATACACTAAAACAATGTAACGAACCCCCATCTGTGAGAAGTTTTAGATTGATACAGTTTTCTGGTATCTGGATGTAAACTAAAATATTTCCATTCTCTTACAGCTAGCAGAGATCTTGAAAATAAAGAGGAACTGAAAGACATAGTATATTATAAAGTTGCAGCACTGTCATTATGAAATGATGAAGCTTTATTTACACTGGACCGCTCCTTTTAGGTAGCCATATAAAGTGCGATATAGGAGCCCAATGTGAATAAATCACGAGATATTTAACCGTGTGACTAGAGAACAGGATGAAATCTCCATTGCACCAGTGGAATAAACAGAATGAAGGACGTCTTCAACATTTCTGACAATTTTTCCGGATACGTGGGTTAAATACCAGCGTGGTTAGTGCTGCACTGGTAGGAGCCACGGCCAGGCTACAGGAAGTTTGAATATGGCGCCCCATCATGAAGTATTGTGTGATCGTGAAAATTACATTTAAAGGGGTTTTCCGTGCCCAAAAAAATAATTTCCAATTGCCGGTATATCCAAAGTAGGTCCTTGTAATATAACGGTTGTGCAAATATTTCCCACTTCTGTAGGTTCTAGTCCGAGGGCCAGATGTCCCGTCATTTCGTGTCGACACAGGCTCCTGCACTGAGCAAACTCCTCCTGTCCCTTCTGTGTCGACACGTCAGAGCTCTCGTCATCCGTGTGGGCTTGCCTTGAATTCGTCCTGTTGCCGTCCCTCTTGGCTATGTCTACCCACCCACTGCTGCTTTCTCTACCCGCATTACGGCGCCGGGAGGAAGATGAAAGCAGCGGAGATATGGAGTGTGAGGGTAGGAGGGAGACAAACGATATTCCGCAAAGTCTCATGGGAATTGTAGTTTAGGGAGGCGCACGCTCAGCTAATGGACCGTCCCATGAGAGGAAGTACAGCTGGTTTACAGTCTGGGAAAAGCCTCCTATGATACAGTAATAAAGTAAATAATTAGCAACCAACATGACAGGGAGTACAAGAAATGGACTGCAAGATTATTATTTTTTTTACTTTGCCCGAAAACCCCTTTAAGGACAGTCATTTTTTAAATACCCCCAAATGCTGTAAATGCTCACGGATACGGAGTGCACCCCTCTATGAAGATACAGAGTGGAAAGGACTTTTAATTCTCCCCAAGTGCTCGTAATAACATGGACAGTTTATAAAGACCAGCGCCTGCGTCGATACTGAACGAAATAAATTCCACAATATTAAATACAACAGGAAAGCAGGAAGTAAATAAACATTGCAGGATTTCGACGGAGCCGGCAAACACACTCTGCACATACGTCTGCTAAATACACCAAAATCTAATCTCACAAACCATTTATTATGAGGCTGCCGAGTGTCCGATAGACTCACCGCGCTGACCTGGTTTCTGGTAATAAATGAACAGCATTATTTGTCCCTGGCACTGCTGCATCTGTGCCTGCTCAGTCATGCAGTCTCTCTCCTACATATTTGCATGACCTAATTTGCATGTACTATATGAAGAAAAAGTCACAAGTAACAAATGAATGTCACACGCATGTTTGCACTGACACACTCAATCTGAAAGGTCTGGCCTGGATACTGGATATTAACACACTGGTGCAATCAATATTATAATAATTGTCAGTGTCTACCAAGCCTGATAATGGGGCAGCAAAAGACAAGAACCACCTAAGAGGGGTGCGCAATAAGCATCTGCTATTTGCTAATGACCAGAATATTAATCCACAGAGATATTTGTAAGGGTCATTTATCATAGTATTTAAATCAAAAGAGCCCCGTGTGGGAATATGAGGCTTAAAAATGCTGAAAAACGGCGGAGAAGTGGCATAATAGGAGTGTATAACAAGTGTAAAACAAAGTATCGAGTACAACAGGTCAGTCCGTACATATACTCCGTTTATTTTTAGAGCCAATGATACAGAGTAGAAGAGATTGATACAATATATTTGAGATATACAGACAAACATTCCATACGAAAAAGAAGCCAACCCTGGAAAATGGAAACAAATCCTAATACTACTAGTGTGTTTTCTTTTTTAATTGTGGTTCTTTTTATTGTGATTCTGCCTCCAACCACAATGCCAAGTGAGAACTGGCAAAAAAAGAAATATTTTACCAATAAATGCAATTGTAATCATGGATATAAAGCTTTGCCATGAACAGAGTAAAGGCTCGTCCACATGTAGCGGAATTTGGACGGAAAATACGCAGCAGTATACAGTCGCAGCAAAGCGGGTGAGATTTAACCAATCTTATCCACACGCTGTGTAAAAATTAAGACCAGAAATTCTCCGGAGGTGCGTATTTTTCGTAACGCAGGATGTCAATTCCTGCTGTGGAAAGTGACGGAATTGCTGCGTTTTTTAAAGGAGATGTCACCATCTCCCAACATTAGTTATAAGTTATGGTGCCTCCTAACAGTGCTGTAATCTCCCCTAGAAGAAAAGGTTCTAGGGGAGGATAACTCCATTATACAGTATTAAATATAGTACAGAAGTCGGAATCCATGTACTAAAATCGGAGGCACACAAGAGGTACAATATGGGGCTATAGCACTCTAGATGCTCCATATTACAGATCCATACAACATAGATCCGTAATACAGCCGCGTGCATGAGTCCTTACACTGTGCGACTGGTCTCCAGCCTATTAATTACTTGTAATTATTTTTTTTCTGGGATTAGAATTCAACTTGAGTTATGGCACAAATATGGGATAAGGCATGATATTTATAAGAAAAGTGGAAATGATTTGCAGGGAGGGGGAGAAGGATAATGTTTTCAGAAGGAAAAATATATCCTCCTCTCTACCCAGAGACCAATCCGCATTTTTTTCTGCATAAAACTCCATGATATGAGTCTAGCACTTGTAGGGTCAATGAAGGTTTCCATGTCCAGGCTTCATGCTGGGTCAGCATAATTTCTAGGGCCATTGGGTGCCAGTATATTGGCCTTGTTCTTCTGCAATATCCAATGATGGTAGAAAACCAAGATCATAAATAAACCCAATGACTAGTGCAGGTCTTACAGAACTGGGCCCAGTGCAGTCACAATACCCTCGCAATACTCAAGACATTGCCAATACAAGGCCCAGATTATAAGGTGTGAACAAAGGGGCAAATACCCTCTGGGCCTCCATCATCCTCCAGGACGATTCACAGCAGCTACAAGTCTCTTATGCTTGGCTTAAACCACTGGAACTAAGGGTTGTTATCAGGGCATTGTATGGCACTACTTATACACTGTATGGTATTATTATTTAGACATTGTCTTGCCGTTATTCTGTGCATTTTATGGTCGTTATTTGCACAATAAATGTTACTTTTTTTTAGGATTACTCTTGTGATTCTGCCATTGTTTGTAATGTTTTGGTACACAGTAGCTGTATAATGTTCATCTTTCACCTGTAATACCCTTTTTCTAAACTAGTCTGCCTAAAAAAAAAAAAAAAGTTAACTATTTTCACAACCACTCTTTCCAGGGGCTTCAACGAACCGTGATATTGCCCAGCGTCGGCACAAAAGATTGTTTAGTAATGCTCAGAACATGGAGAAGGAAAACATGGTCTTAACATTACATCATAGGATTAGGACTCCCAGTATGTGATGATGATGGGCAATGAAATGGTTAAAGACGAGTGGCACCATTTAGGAGAAAGTAGTGGTCTGTTCCAGCATGGCCTCCCCTAGTTTTAGTGATACCGCCTGTGGTAAAATAGTGTCTAATTGGGAGATGTACTGAATTACAAAAATACAGGGCTGATTATTAATTTATGAACATCTAACACACTACAAAGATCATTTTCTCCCGTTATAGGGTCCTCCACGGACAATATTTTCCATCTACTTATCAATGAAAACAGCTGGATGTAAATTATTAATGCACAGCATAAATGACTTAATATCTAGAAAATGTCATTTTTTGTTAAACGACATCACCTACGCTGGCATGAAATATTCCCTTTCCGCATATTAGACTCAGTAGATAAAGCAGATTTTGTAAGATCAGCATTATCAGACTGAACTTCACCGAGCAATAGAAGATACAAAGTTTACAAATTAATTGAGACTTTTAATTGTTCATTTAGGGGGAAGGTGATCGCACTTGCACCATTCGAAGACACAAAACCCTTTGCCTATATTCGCTGAAGAGGGTAAGGCTGGCCAAATATCATTGTTAGTTGGGTTTTAACCAGACTAACATCAAATTACATTTTCTGGATAAAGTTAGAAAGTGTGATATCAATTTCCCCAGGATCGGGGATACATGTGTGATCGCTGGGGGTCCGACCAAACTTCCGGCGATTTGGAGAATGATGGTCCGATAGTCACCTGAAGTACTCCATGAGAATGTAGCACTGGTGTGCATGCTTGGCCAGCGCTCAATTCATTTCCATGGGACTTCTGGGACCGCTGCCTCCAACAACTCCATAGAAATGAATGGAGTGCTGGTCGAGCATGCACACCAGCGCTCCATTCACATGGAGTACTTCGGGAGGACTTTCGGACCACTGTTCTCCTCATCGCTGGAGGTACCAGTGATCGGAGCCCCAGCGATCACACATGTATCCCCTATTATGTGGATAGGGGAAACGTGTTTGTACGAAAACCCCTTTAATGACTCCAATAAAATCATCACAAACAAGTCACTGCCCTCAACAAGGTCATGAACACTATTCTTCCTCCAAACACTCTGTGCTGCTGGAGGCCATGCTCCATCCACTATGTAACTCTAAGGGCTTGTCTCTGTCGACGATGCTATTACTTCTGGCAAAACGACAGGTCCGGTGCACAACAGAGACAAGTGGAAAACCACGGGCACCGGATCCATCACCATTGAAATCAATTGTGATGGAAACAAAAAGCTCTGGTTTCAGTCTGTGTCAATTTGTGTCTGTTCAGATTCCCATTCTGACGGAAAGCTCAGACGGAACGTCCGAGTGGGACCCCAACGCAGATGTGAACGAGGCCTAATAGTGGGATCCATCACCCATAGACTATAATGGTATCCAATTAACATATACGTAATAAGCTTTCATGATCCCAGGTTAATGACGCATCCGTTTGACTATTACCATTAACACTATCTGCATGGTGACAGATGCCACTATTGGTAATTTGTCAAAGCCTACATTTAAGATATATAAGTCAGGAGCTTTTTGCCACCGTATACATGAAGCGTAGGCCAAAAACGTGGTGTGAATATTTTTTCTAGTATTCGGATGCAATACAATGTCAGCGGGCAGCCGTTGTGCGGAAGAAATGGTCGAGGATACATTAAAAGGGTTGTTTAGCATAAGACAAACATGGTTGCTTTCTTCCAGAAATATCATCACCCCTGGCCATAGCTTGTGTCTGGTATTGCAGCTCGGCTCTGAAGTGAAGGGTGCTGAGCTGCTACACCACACACAACCTGTGGACAGCTGTGACATTATTTTTATGAAGAAAGCAAATCCTGGACAATTCCTTTAATCTATTTATTAATGTACATGTGCTATTGAATTCAAATTAGAATAACAATTAATAATAGGTCGAGATGATGGAGGATCTGGTAAGGTAAATCGCAGGAAAGTACAAATATACAGACCAAAATTAGTGACCGATCAATGCTGTATTGAAGCCAGAACCGCCAGTTAATATATTAAAATTAATTATTCAATCAGTGCCATTAGGATATTCTGAATTAATAGAGAGGGTCACCCATACAGTACCCTCATCTATTATCTGGTATGAAGAGCAGCTACAAAGAGTGTCTCTCAGTTTGGAGGACACGGCAGGTGTATTGCTCTATATTGACAACTATGTCAATGGACATGGGGTAATCATTCATTTCTCCAGCGGTGGTGCTGTAGGGAAACTGAACACTTGCTGACATGTTACTTACAGCTTCTTACAGCTTCTCGCTGGTGGTCCCAGCAACAGGACAACAGGACAACCTGTGATGTGCTTATCACTGGTGGATCCTATTAACAAAAATCTTTGTTCAAAGCAGTCGATTCCTTAAAAGGCTATGTACACCTTTAAAATCGTTTTGTGTTTTTTTTTTTTATAAAAATGTCCATTAGTGTGTTTTATTAAAAATTATTTTTACTTTTTGAGATACAGCTGCTTTGTATCCTGTATACAGAGCAACTGTATCTTGCGCTGAGACCTGTACCTGTCAGGTCAGCGGCTCTGATGGGTTCGGTGTCAGCGGATTACGCCGGATCGAGCTGTTACCGATCACATCTAATTTCATAACTTTGATGTGATCGATAACAGGTGGATCACGCAGGACCTGCTGTCACTGAACCTGTCATTGCCGCTGACCTGACGGATTCAGGTCTCAGCGCAAGATACAGCTGCTCTGTATAAAGGATACAAAGCAGCTGTCTCTCAAAAAGTAAAAATAATTTGTAATAAAAAGTATTTAGAATTTTTTTAAATAAAAAGGTCTATTTAATAGGTGTACATAGCCTTTAGGTTGCTACGAACCATGTGCATTTTTGAAAATCTAACTTGCCCACGCCATCTTACTACAGATTCCTCCAAAATATTAAGGCTAGGGGAAATGGTCCTAAAGACCAATCAAAAGGCAAAGGTGCCACAACAACAGGGAAAAAAACTGTAGAAGATATGCGATGGCTACGAATGGCCTCCAATCAAAAAGCTGCCAGCCGGCAACCTGATACCATAACTTACAAGCTTGCGTTACTCAATTTGATAAATCCTGTATCTTGTTGTCTTGTGTAGGCAGTAAATATATTTTATGTCGTTCTACCACCTTTGTTAAGTAAACGCTAGCAGAGGACTGGGTGCCTGGATTCTGATAAATGCAAAAACTCATTTGGTTTGTGAGTGATTGAGTGCTAACCCTCGTCAGATTTGTTAAGATTCCTGTATTAGCATGAATAAGTAATGAGCAACCCAAGCTTTTTTAAATATTTGATTGTATCTTTGTAATGGATTTGTGTCTGTCTCATCGTTGCGAAGCCGAGGCGACTTTGTGGATGTCGTAGCTCCTAACCTCTGTCGTCCATCTTTATCAATGAATTTAAAGTCAATTATGTTCATTTTATAAAGATCGCTATGCCATAATGTTGTTTCCTTAAGGAAGAGTTTATTATGTTGTCGCCATCGTAGAACGTTTATTGAGCACTGATGAATTGAAAAATCAGTACAGTTGCTTTCTCTAACGGCACAATAACCTCTTTAAAAATTTAAAACTTTGCTTATATGTATAGATGAGCGAGGAGGGAAGCATGACTATATTTAGAGAATATCTCTTCTCTTCAACCCAGTTTCCCTTAACGTATAAGAGGACTTTGTGGGAGAAAGAGCTCGAAACCGGCACCTACTCAACCCCAATAAAGTTCTCGTAACCAATATACAAGGCATATCAATCAGTATATTGTAAATCATTATTGATGGCTTTAAAGGGCTTTATTATTAAGTGTTGAGTTGACCCCGATGATGTACAGAACATTAATTGAGAGCGAACAAGGTAACATCCCTCCCAGTTATTTGCAAAGCTACTCTGTATAGTTTAATGGGAGAGACGCTGGCTTAATTTATAAATGATCGCTTTACTGCTGGCCTATTTCATGTGATTATTATACGGAAAATCTTATTCTTGGGTTTTTCAGATGCTGTGTAAATATATCAATTTGGCTTTCAAAAATAATTGAAAAGTTATTTGTAGGAATGAAAAATGACTTGCTGCAAATTAAGAAAATCTGATTCCGGCTCTCAAAGTGCAGCTTTCCGCAGAATGAAAATTAGCAAATGCTCCATCGGCTGAAGGAAAGGCTGCAGAGCAAGGCATACGGTATTGTGGCAATGAAATTCAACCCTTCAACCTGCCAATGAGCAACGTTAGAATTATTATTATTGTTACTGCAGCTATTATTATTTAGCAGGCATCAATACCTAGATGGTGTTCATACAAACATAATAGAATACAACTGAGAAAATTGCTCATAATGCTGACAATCTATTGGGAGCAGCAAAGAGATGAGTAGAAGAGACGAGGACCTATCTACATGGGCCAAATGTTTTGCCCTTTTATATTAATCTGGACATACACATGATAACTGTCCAACTAGCTGCATGACAGGGCGGGAGATAAGAAGTCACTGGACATGCTTGGTGTCCTTTAGCTCCAACAAAAATAAAAATTGGGTAGATATATACCCAACCTGTCTCACCCTTGTTACCCTTAACGAGTTTCTATACATTTTAGAATGTGGGCGAGTCCTGTCAAGATCTTTGTTATCCACCGACGAATATCTAACGTGTATGGTCGGCATTATCATTTTGCTACATGAATAAGTAACTCAGTTGGGTTCGAGCTGTATGGTCCATACACAGGTGTTGTGTGTTTCAAATTAAGGAAGTGTGAAGGTGCTCTTATATAGAAGGAGGGCACAAGAGAGCAGGTGCAGCATGAGAGAAGATCAGGAGATGAGCACAGAATCGACATGCAGTGAAGGCCTTTATGGAAGAGGTGAACCACCAAATATACACAGAATATGTAATTTTTATTTTATTTATTTTTTTATAAATAACTTATTTCGCGGTGCAGTAAATAAGAAACAATCAGGTAAATTTATATGGTCCGCACAAAGTTGTTAAACAATCTTTTATGACCATTAATAATTACTATTGTTTTTTGAATTCGGTCAAGTATTTACAAAAGGATCCATTCAATATGTCTAATCCGATGAGGCAAAACTCCTCACGTATATTTCCTGGAGCACATTACAAATACCCCATTCACATGCATTAAAGGTGGAACGTTTTGCGGAATCCGTGCTGAAACCCTTGTTAAACCGGAAAGTGCGGACAGGGCTTTAAGTAGCTACTAAAATTGGAACACTTTGCCTTTGGGTACATTCCATTTATATGGCAACTCGTGAACATCTGTTATTCAAAATACATCTGCACCAAATTTGGTTTATTTTTGCAAGGCCATCATTGGTGCAGAATTGTATGGTATTTATTTTAATAGTATAGTTGAGAAGCAATTTTTGTTTCCACATTCAAGAAAAAATGATTCCAAGATACATATAGAATGTAAAAGTTAAAAAAAGATGTGTCCAAAGCATGACCTACAAGTGTGAGATCCTTACAATATTTGCTCTGCCTGCATGCCGATTTTTGCGGCGTTTTTCGCCCACGGCCACTGAGCGCCACCTGCAAAAACAGCCACAAAATACGCTTTCTCTGCCTCCCATTGATGTCAATGGGAGGTCAGAGACGTAAACGCCCAAAGGTAGGGCATGTCGCTTCTTTTTCCCACAAGACGTTTTTTCACTGAAATCAATGGGAGGCATTTTCGGCAGTTTTTTGGAGCGTTTTCCGAAGCGGTTTCCGCGACAAAAAAATCAGTGTGAACTGACCCTTACAGCGTAAAATACAAAACAAGTGATCTGTAGAAAGCCGCTATCTGCCATGTGTTATTATATGAGGGGAAGTCTATGGGATCAATGGCCCTATATTAGTGTTCATGGTAGGCTTATCCAAATACTATAATTTTTATCACCAGGAAATTAATTTTTTTGGCTAAATAAATTTTGCTAAAGTATTCCTGTATTTAACAGTCTTAATGAAAATTCAGGCTTTTTCCTCCCAACTATACTGGGATCTTATCATTTTAGTATATCTAAACTTCTAAATGACCAATATAAAAAAAGATGTAAAAAGATGAAAAACTTTGCAGAGAACACAATTATTCATTTCCTGCCTTACATTTTAAGTTAAATGAGGGAATGGGGCTTACCATGTCTGGTCTAGTGTTGCAGACAGAGAAGTGGGGGAGGGCACCTGCCGCAGCCAGTTGCCTTACAGCCAAACATAGTATTGCGAGAATCAGAAGGGGGGAAATGGCTTGTCACACATTGGAGAAATCTTTAGATATTTCTCACAGTTTTAATTGCAATATGAGACAAAAAATGATTGAGAGGAGGATATTGAGAGATGGACTGCTGAGATTCGTTGTCTATTTTCTATATTTAGTGTTTCTATAAAAGTAAAAAATATTGTATAAATGGTATTTACAGAGAGGGCTTTCTGATGCTCCTGACAAAAAAAAGCCTTGTATTTATAGACCATAAAATTTGACATGCTTGTGTAATGTCACAAATAAACCTTCACTTTCTCTCTCTATACATGGATCAATCATTACATTAGAACCATTGACAGGTGAAGTAAAGAACGTTGAGTATCTAGTTACAATGGCGCCTGGCTAGAGGTGGGACATATTAGGCAGCATGTGATAAGTCTAAATGGATGTGTTGGAAGCAGGAAAAATGGGATGGGAGCAACTTTCACAAGGGCCAGATTGTGATGGCTAGTTGACTGGGTCTGAGAATCTCCAAAACGGCAGGTCTTGTAGGGTATTACCGTTATGCAGTGGTTAGTACCTACAAAAAGTGGTCCAAGGAAGGACAACGGGTGAACTAGTGACAGGGTAATGGACTCTGAAGGCTCATTGATGCTCATGGGGAGTGAAGATTAGCCCGTCTGGTCCCATCCCACAGAAGAGCTACTGTAGTTCAAATTGTGAATGCTTGCTATAATAGAAAGGTGTCAAAATACACAATGAATCACAGCTTTCTGCGTATGGGTCAGAGTGCCCACGCTGCAACTTGTCCACCTTCCAAAAGCATCTACAATGGGCATGTAAACATCGGAACTGGACCATGGATCAATGAAAGAAGATGATCTGGTCTGGTGAATGACGGTCTGTTTTACATCATGTAGACTGCCGGGTGGGTGTGTGCCACCAACCTGGGGAAGAGATGGCACCATGATGCACTATACGAAGAAGACAAGCTGGCGGAGGTAGTGTGATGCTCCGGGCAATGTTTTGTTGGGAAATCTTGTGTCCTGGCGTTTATGTGGACGTGACACATACCACCTACCTAAACATTGCTGTAGACTAAGCTCACCCCTTAAGGGCAATGGTATTCCCTAATGGCAGTGCCCTCTTTCAGCAGAATAATGCGCCTGTCACACTGCAAAAGTTGATTAGGAATGGAGGAATATGACAAAGATTTCAAGGTATTGACTTGGCATACAATTCTCCCAATCCGATCAAATATCTGTGGGGTGTGCTGGAAAACAAATGTAATCCATGAAGGCCGCAATTCACAATTTACAGGACTTAAAAGATCTGCCGCTAACGACTTAGGCTGCATTCACATCTGCGCTAGGGCTTTGTTCCGAAACGGAGCCCTGACAGACACAAACGGAAACCATAGGTTTCCATTTTCATCACCATTGATTTCAATGGTGACCTATCCGGTGTCAATGGTTTCCGTTTGTCTCCGTTGTGCAAGGGTTCTGTCGTTTTGACAGAATCAACAGCGTAGTCGACTACGTTCCGACGAAAAGCTCAGACGGAATGTCGGAACAAAGCCCTAGCGCAGTTGTGACCGAAGACTTAGTGATACCACAGGACACCTTTAGAGGTCTTGTGGAGTCCATGCCTTCAACGGTCAGAGATGATTTGGCGGTACGAGGGGGACCTACATAAGGCAGGTGATTTAAAAGTTATGGCTGATCGGTATATCTATCTTCATCTATCTAACCAACACTCATTTTCTAGGAAACATTTATATTCTTATCACTTCTCTGTATCTAGAATTACTTAAAGGAGTTATTATTTCTACCTAATTCTGTTTGTAGAGAGCAGTGTGTACTTTCCAATTAATTGCTGATAATGATTTAAACGCTGTCGTTCTGTTACATTTTCTAAATGAAATCCTCAAAATAATTTCAAGTGATAGAACTCTAAGCCAGGAGATAATAAATCTCTGTAACAATGGGATTAGTCTTAAGAAACTAATGTGAAACCGATGCAAATCTCGCGGTGACGGAGGATTTTGAAGATGTACGCATTATGAACATGACACGATTAAAACGAAATGGTCCTGATCCCATCTTTTAATACCTTCTCATTTCAGGAGTAGCTATGTTTAGGAAATACATTAGCTGAATCACATACAAAAGCAATTTCTATCATGGATTACTGATTTGCAAAGAACAAAATCTAATTAACAGCAGTTTGCTGCATTCTGAGTCCTGGGTTATATCTTTAAACTGAGCCTACGAGGTCAAGATTTGTCTGAGCATAAGAAGGACTTGAAGATCTTCTTGTTTTGTTTTAATGTGGATTAATGTGTTTACAATGCAAACTGAAAACGTTTCAGGAGATTATATTTTAATTTGTTACTCATAGATAAAAATCAGACACAGGACATTACACCACCCAACATGATCAGAACAGTGTATATGATATGATAAGACTATATTACGCTCTACACATAGGACAAATGTAACGACAGCCCTAGGATTGGGCTGTAGTAGTGCCAGTAGGGGGCGGTGCGAACACTCCTTGTCGCCAAGGGACTTGACTTGGGTCTACTCCGGGGGAGCGGTGTCTAAGGAAACCCCCGGTCTTCACCCTTTGACCCCAGTACAGGGATGTGAATTTTGCTGCGGGGGAACCCGAGGCCGCTACCCCTGAAGCTTCCCTTGGTGATGGTTGACCCTGGAAGTGGTAAACGCAGCTTCAGGTCTGGGCAGGCGGCTGAGGATCAATACTGTTAACTTAGCAATAGGTCTGGGCAGGCGGCAGAGGATCAACATGGTGAACGTAGCAATAGGTCTGGGCAGGCGGAAGAGGATCAACACGGTGAACGTAGCAATAGGTCAGGGCAGGTGGCAGAGGATCAACACAGTGAACGTAGCAATAGTTCAGAGCAGGCGGCAGACACGGAAGGTCAAATTCAAGCAGAAGGTCGGAACACAGGGATACAGCAAATACGAAGGCAGGAAAACTAGGAACACTAATGAACACTAGCAACCAAGAGAAGGAAGAGCTAGTCAGGTGAATACTTTTAATTTTGGCGGGAGCTGGGCCTTTAACAATACGGGCAGACGCCAAGCAGAGAGAAGAGCAGCGGCGTTGGGCAGGAGGATGCCGGACTGAGGTAAGTACTCAGCGGGGAGCGGGGTACATCACAACAATATACAGAAAATAATCTGTATGGTATAGTTAATGCAAACCATCTGATTAATTAATTGATGATCCTCTTCTTGCACAATAAATGTATTTTCAAGCATAGTTCCAAGAAACAGTTATGCCAAGATCATTGATATTAAGTTCATGCTTAAAGGACCCGTGAAAACGATATTCCAAATTTTTATACAAGACCGGCATTAGGCAAGAACCTCAAGTACGTCAGTATTAGAAATAACAGGTTAACAATTGTATTGACGAGCGTCAAACTGTAACCCCTCACCTGTCAGGAGCAGCAATTGCGATATTTGTCACACACAACTGTAATATGCTGAGGTCCGGGGTGTAATATGCTGAGGTCCGGGGTGTAATATGCTGAGGTCCGGGGGGGAATATGCTGAGGTCCGGGGTGTAGTATGCTGAGGTCCGGGGTGTAGTATACTGAGGTCCTGTGTGTAGTATGTGGAGGTCCGAGGTGTAATATGCTGAGGTCCGAGGTGTAATATGCTGAGGTCCGGGGCGTAATATGCTGAGGTCCGGGGTGTAATATGCTGAGGTCCGGAGTGTAATATGTTGAAGTCCGGGGTGTAATATGCTGAGGTCCGGGGTGTAATATGCTGAGGTCCGGGGTGTAATATGCTGAGGTCCTGTGTGTAGTATGCTGAGGTCCGGGGTGTAATATGCTGAGGTCCGGGGTGTAATATTCTGAGGTCCGGGGTGTAATATGCTGAGGTCCGCAGTGTAATATGTTGAAGTCCGGGGTGTAATATGCTGAGGTCTGGGGTGTAATATGCTTTGACACCAAAAAACAAGTTACTTTTGATTAATTCAGCATGAATAACATCTTTGCTGTAAGTTTCTGGTTATCAACTGGGGTATCTGACTTGTCTGGGGCGAAGACTAAAACTCGCCATATCTCTCCCGACTCCACAAAAGCAGAAAAAAAACAGAATTGGGCACGTTAATATCCAACATCTTTTAATTTTGGCGGGAGCTGGGCCTTTAACAATACGGGCAGACACCAAGCAGAGAGAAGAGCAATTGTATTGATGAGCGTCAAACTGTAACCCCTCACCTGTCAGGAGCAGCAATTGCGATATTTGTCACACACAACTGTAATATGCTGAGGTCCAGGGTGTAATATGCTGAGGTCCGGGGTGTAATATGCTGAGGTCCGGGGTGTAATATGCCGAGGTCAGGGGTGTAGTATGCTGAGGTCCGGGGTGTAGTATACTGAGGTCCTGTGTGTAGTATGCTGAGGTCCGGGGTGTAATATTCTGAGGTCCGGGGTGTAATATGCGGAGGTCCGCAGTGTAATATGTTGAAGTCCGGGGTGTAATATGCTGAGGTCCGGGGTGTAGTATGCTGAGGTCCTGTGTGCAGTATGCTGAGGTCCGGGGTGTAATAGGCCGAGGTCCGGGGTGTAATATGCAGAGTTCCGGACTGTAATATTCTGAGGTCCGGGGTGTAATATGCTGAGGTCCGGAGTGTAATATGCTGAAGTCCGGGGTGTAATATGCTGAGGTCCGGGGTGTAGTATGCTGAGGTCCTGTGTGTAGTATGCTGCGGTCGGGGGTGTAATATGCTGAGGTCCGGGGTGTAATATTCTGAGGTCCGGGGTGTAATATGCTGAGGTCCGCAGTGTAATATGTTGAAGTCCGGGGTGTAATATGCTGAGGTCTGGGGTGTAATATGCTTTGACACCAAAAAACAAGTTACTTTTGATTAATTCAGCATGAATAACATCTTTGCTGTAAGTTTCTGGTTATCAACTGGGGTATCTGACTTGTCTGGGGCGAAGACTAAAACTCGCCATATCTCTCCCGACTCCACAAAAGCAGAAAAAAAACAGAATTGGGCACGTTAATATCCAACATCTTTTAATTTTGGCGGGAGCTGGGCCTTTAACAATACGGGCAGACACCAAGCAGAGAGAAGAGCAATTGTATTGATGAGCGTCAAACTGTAACCCCTCACCTGTCAGGAGCAGCAATTGCGATATTTGTCACACACAACTGTAATATGCTGAGGTCCAGGGTGTAATATGCTGAGGTCCGGGGTGTAATATGCTGAGGTCCGGGGTGTAATATGCCGAGGTCAGGGGTGTAGTATGCTGAGGTCCGGGGTGTAGTATACTGAGGTCCTGTGTGTAGTATGCTGAGGTCCGGGGTGTAATATTCTGAGGTCCGGGGTGTAATATGCGGAGGTCCGCAGTGTAATATGTTGAAGTCCGGGGTGTAATATGCTGAGGTCCGGGGTGTAGTATGCTGAGGTCCTGTGTGTAGTATGCTGAGGTCCGGGGTGTAATAGGCCGAGGTCCGGGGTGTAATATGCAGAGTTCCGGACTGTAATATTCTGAGGTCCGGGGTGTAATATGCTGAGGTCCGGAGTGTAATATGCTGAAGTCCGGGGTGTAATATGCTGAGGTCCGGGGTGTAGTATGCTGAGGTCCTGTGTGTAGTATGCTGCGGTCGGGGGTGTAATATGCTGAGGTCCGGGGTGTAATATTCTGAGGTCCGGGGTGTAATATGCTGAGGTCCGCAGTGTAATATGTTGAAGTCCGGGGTGTAATATGCTGAGGTCTGGGGTGTAATATGCTTTGACACCAAAAAACAAGTTACTTTTGTTTAATTCAGCATGAATAACATCTTTGCTGTAAGTTTCTGGTTATCAACTGGGGTATCTGACTTGTCTGGGGCGAAGACTAAAACTCGCCATATCTCTCCCGACTCCACAAAAGCAGAAAAAAAACAGAATTGGGCACGTTAATATCCAACATCTTTTAATTTTGGCGGGAGCTGGGCCTTTAACAATACGGGCAGACACCAAGCAGAGAGAAGAGCAATTGTATTGATGAGCGTCAAACTGTAACCCCTCACCTGTCAGGAGCAGCAATTGCGATATTTGTCACACACAACTGTAATATGCTGAGGTCCAGGGTGTAATATGCTGAGGTCCGGGGTGTAATATGCTGAGGTCCGGGGTGTAATATGCCGAGGTCAGGGGTGTAGTATGCTGAGGTCCGGGGTGTAGTATACTGAGGTCCTGTGTGTAGTATGCTGAGGTCCGGGGTGTAATATTCTGAGGTCCGGGGTGTAATATGCGGAGGTCCGCAGTGTAATATGTTGAAGTCCGGGGTGTAATATGCTGAGGTCCGGGGTGTAGTATGCTGAGGTCCTGTGTGTAGTATGCTGAGGTCCGGGGTGTAATAGGCCGAGGTCCGGGGTGTAATATGCAGAGTTCCGGACTGTAATATTCTGAGGTCCGGGGTGTAATATGCTGAGGTCCGGAGTGTAATATGTTGAAGTCCGGGGTGTAATATGCTGAGGTCCGGGGTGTAGTATGCTGAGGTCCTGTGTGTAGTATGCTGCGGTCGGGGGTGTAATATGCTGAGGTCCGGGGTGTAATATTCTGAGGTCCGGGGTGTAATATGCTGAGGTCCGCAGTGTAATATGTTGAAGTCCGGGGTGTAATATGCTGAGGTCTGGGGTGTAATATGCTTTGACACCAAAAAACAAGTTACTTTTGATTAATTCAGCATGAATAACATCTTTGCTGTAAGTTTCTGGTTATCAACTGGGGTATCTGACTTGTCTGGGCAAGGCTAAAACTCACCATATCTCTCCCGACTCCACAAAAGCAGAAAAAAAACAGAATTGGGCACGTTAATATCCAACATCTCTCCGCCGTCAAGTGATTATAGGGCTGCGCCTATACACATTAGATCATCGGCCGATCCTGGTAAAATCAGGGTGTTTCGATGATAGTAATGAAATGTCTAGAGCAGGTTTAAGAGTCCTTCTCAGACTCGAAAAACATAAAACTTGGTGTTAATTGGAGTTTAGTCTTGGAATTATGATTCTGACTCCTTCCTACATGACAACCTGATTTAAGATGCCCTTTGCAAAGCATTATGGTTCCTAATATATGAATCACAAAACAAATAGAGCCCTTTCCATGGGTTTTGCCCTAAAAAACATCCATTGTCAAAAAGTAAATTTCTACAGAACCAATTACAGCGGATATGTGTGACACAACAACATGGAGGGTCCTAAGGCACTTGGCCCTGTTCACACAGAGTTTTTTTTGCAGGCGGAAAAATCTGACACAAAATTCCCGAAGGAATTTTGAGGCAGATTTTGACCTGCCGACAGAACATTTGGCTGCGCCATTGAGTGGCGTGGGCAATGGCCATGGTGAAAAACACGGTATCTCCCCCTTATTGTCACTCGGAGGTCAGAGACGAAGAAAGGGCATTTTGTTTTTGTTTTTTTTAAACGCTCGCGGAAAAAAAAGCTTCCGCCTCCCATTGAAATCAATGGGAGGCGATTTTGGGCATTTTTTGGCGCATTTTCCGACAAGGTTTCCGGTGTCAAAAACAGCACCAAAATACTCTGTGTGAACTAGCCTTTACACGGGCCACTTATCGGGAAAATAAAGGTTTGCAGAACGCTCGTTCCCAATCATTGCCCTTTGCAAACCGGGCAAGGATCAGCCGATGAACGAGCAAATGCTCGTTCATTGGCTGACTGTATCATTTATGCTGCCAGAAATATTATCGTTGTCGGCAGCACATCTCCCTGTGTAACATCGAAACGCGCTGCTGACATGACAAATGTATGGAGATGAGTGATCGAAGTAATGACCGCACGTCCCCATGCATTGCTCCTTGTGAAAGGAGCAAACGAGCAACGATCAACTAGCTGTCTCGCTGAACGGCGCTCGTTTACAAGGCCCATTTTGGGCCGTGTAATAGGACCCTTATTGTTCATTTATTACAATTATTGAGCACGAACAAAACTTTAGCATAGGATTATATAGTTACTTTGACACATGCTTTCTGCTATGTCTTTACTATAATTGGAGACCAGCAGAATTCACCATCCAAAAAAAAAGCAGACACTAATGGGACAAGAGCCCGGGTAGGTATACGGATGTCATTCGGCGTATACTGTCTGCACAATGTTCCAAACTGTTTATTATATCTTTATATGTTAAGAACACAAGAGTCACAACTATCATAAAGTAATCTTATTTACCAGCGTATTAATTGAGGACAACTTGTGGCTCTCTACACATTGTCATACCGCGAGTCCCAGCATGTCTTCCCATGGGAAAGAGAGATGCAGGTTGTCAACCACTTTTTTTTTCCATGATACAGAGAACGATAAAAGAAACATACATAAAAACATCATCAACAAAATATTCTAGTGAACATGCTGCTTCTCATCAAGAACTCAAACCACATTAATCAGAATTTCATAGTTCATTACAGCCTGACTAATTTTGAAATCCCTCATGAAAGTTGATTAAATATCATATTCATTCAGACATATTGAAATTTTATCTTGAGAAACTCAGCAGATTTGCCCACAGAAAGTTTAATGTTCATCAGTATCCCACAAGGAGAGAAGGAAAACATTACATAGGTGATGGCATTTTAAAAGGCTGAGCCAATATACATGAGAAAACCGCCAATCAAATCACCAGAAACGAGCGTTATCACATCGCCGCCAGGTGCGTATATCAGATTAATGCAGAGTATACAGATATCCTATGAGACACCGAGAGTTTGTACCACCTCTTACCTGAAGACCCAAACCATACCAACTACCGCCTGCAATGCCACAATGTTGTCTTCGAAGGAGTTTTCCATTTTATGAAAATAAAGTATAATGAAAAGTTCCACAACTTTCTAATCTACCTTGTCTTTCAGCACGTCCCCATTTTCAAGATCTCTGCTTGCACATAGTGAATAGAAACATTCTTCTTTCGATTAGGGCGGCTGAAAACCCGTCGTGATCAGATCGAACAGACACATGCACGCAAATCGTTACAACAGAGCTCTGATACATCAAAGGGTTCCTGCACCCATGATCGTGATTTTTTTTTTCCCGTCTTTGGATGTAAGCAAGAATGTTCACTGACAGCAAACAGAGATCTCGAAGATTGGTTACAAATTGAAACACAAAGTAGATTAGAAAGTCGCAGATTTTTTTTTTAACTGCAATGATTAAGCTTTAACATTCAAATAACCAATACTAGCAGGTTGGCCCACATGATAGTCGTCTCCAGTATGGGATAAAAAAAAAGGAAATGACCCTTTCAATAATACGTCCTCTTTCACTAAACCTTCTTACTTGCTAATAATAATTTCTTCTATCTATGGACCCATAAGTATAACAGGGTCCCAAATTTTGACTACTAGATAACGGCAACATAATTATTCCTGAAAGTTCCTGGAAAATCACTAAACAAACTCCATGTAGATGTTGCCTGGTCAGTGTAGCAGTGAGTTGACGTGACCTTTCTACATCTTCTACATTTGTCTTTATAATGTACAGTATGTTTTGGTGCCAACTTTTCTCTTACACAAAGAGATCCTGGCTGGTTGGGTGGCAGTAGAGGCGATTAGTTAAATTCAGTTCGCTGCAGCAGTCACATGGGATGAAAGGTCCTCCCAGGAGGCCGGCCTGAATGAAGAAACACAGAATCCTGGGTAAGTATAAGATTTTATTTTATCTAAGGGGGAATCGCTGATTTTTCCGATGCAAAATACGCGAAACTGCTATTTTTTTGCGGGTTTTACCTCCCATTGAGTTCAATGGGGAAAACTTGCGAAAAATAAGCAGTAATTGCGCAAATACAATTGACATGCTGTTTCTCCGCTGAGCATTTTCGCAGCATGTGGATGAGATTCGTTTAAATCGAATCCACTTTGCTGCTACTGTATTATGCTGCAGTAATCTCTGCAACTAAATCCGTTACGGAAAATCCACAGTATTTACACTACGTGTGAACTTACCCTTTGTGCTTCGTTCACACCAGCGTCAGAACTCCGTTCATGGGTTCCATCAGAGAAACCCATGAACGTTGCCATAGGTTTCCGTTTGCATCACTATTGATTTCAATGGTGACGAATCCGGTGCAAACGGTTTCCGTTGGTCACCGTTGTTTAAGGGTTCCGTCGTTTTGACGGAATGAATACCGTAGTCGACTACGGCATTGCTTCCGTCAAAACGATGGAACCCTTTTGCACCGGATTGGTCACCACTGAAATCAATGGTGATGCAAACGGAAACCTATGGTTTCCGTTTGTTTCAGTCAGGGTTCCGTTCATGGGTTCCCCTGACGAGAAGCTCTGACGGAACCCATAAACGGAGACCTGACGCAGATGTGAACGAAGCTTAAGATGTAAATCTTTTGCAATACTCCCCCCAGTGTTCAGACTTTGCAACTAAAGAAAATCTGAGCTGAGTAAATCCTTTCATCATTTCTGGCACAAACTGATACAACAATCAGTAAATTGGACATAGATGAATAATTCAGCAGAATGCTAATATCAGGGGTAATGTCCATGTTGCAGCGTTTGACCTGCTCTTAAGGAAAGCTCGGCTGTCACCAGGAGCTATGAAGCATGGCAATTTTCTCATTGAGGCAATAGCCGACTATGCAAAGCTGTATATTCATCAGTCACTCTTGTTGGCCTTTGACTCTACACAGTTTTGTATCCAGAAGTCTAGTAAATCTACAGCAGTGTCGGATAAAAGGTGATGTCCAGAGTCAGCGGATTTCTGTTTGATACGGCTAATTGTACAACGTTACACATGGTTAGGACACTGATACACAGACAAACACTCAAAACTTCCAGTACTGTAAAAAGGAAAAAGATGACATTAACGCCTTCAGAATGTAGCGGTTTTGGGCCTTGAGGACGCAGCAATTTTTTTTTCCTTTTCTCATCACTACATCCCGAGGGCCATAACGTTTTAACTTTATCAGTGACGCATACCTCCCAACCGCCCCGATTCCGGCGGGACAGTCCCGGTTTCTCCCCGCTGTCCCGCCCGGTCTTCAAAATGTCCCGCTGGGTGCTGCATCAAAACAGCTGATCGCTGCTGACTGCAGCAGCGATCAGAAGAAGGCAGGAGTCTTGCGGCAGTGTTCTCACTGGGATCGATGCCGGCCTGGGAGTGGACCAGTCCAGTCATCTGACCTCACCGGTCAGGTGACTGGACTGGTCCACTCCCGGGCTGGCATCGACACCAGTGAGAACGCCGCTGCAAGACTCATGCCTTCTTCTGACGGTGAGTGAAAGCAGAGTGCATGTGAGGAGGAGGAGGAGGAGGGTCTTTTTTTGGTCCCTGTAGGAGTCGGAGTCCCGAATCCCTGGCCGGGGATTGTGGATTCCGCTACAGGAGAAGTGAGTGGCTACACTGTCCATATATGGACACAGCGACGTCACTCACTTCTGAAGCGGAATCCCCGACCCTATAGCCGGGGATTCCGCTACAGGAGAAGTGAGTGACTACACTGTCCATATATGGATACAGTGACATCACTCACTTCTGAAGCGGAATCCCCGACCCTGTGGCCGGGGATTCCGCTACAGAAGAAGTGAGTGACTACACTGTCCATATGTGGACATTGAAGTCAGTGAATTCTCCTGGAAGGGGAGGGGGGATAGGTGCAACTTACAGGGGGCTGTGTGGCATTACCTACAGGGGACTTGGTGGCATTACATACAGGGAGCTGGGTGGCATTACCTGCAGGGGGCTGGGTGGCATTACATACAGGGGGCTGGGTGGCATTACCTGAAGAGGGCTGGGTGGCATTACCTGCAGAGGGCTGGGTGGCATTACATACAGGGGGCTGGGTGGCATTACCTGCCGGGGGCTGGGTGGCATTACCTGCAGAGGGCTGGGTGGCAAGAGTTACACAACTGGGAAAAAAAAATGTTGGTTTGTCCTGCAGCTGCCGCCGTGATGAGGAAATGTTATACCCAAGATAGGAAAAGTAACACAAAGACGACATATCCGGATCCATAATATCTGTGATATCCAGACAGCCTAGAGATCCGCAGTGAGAATGCGCGCGCTTTATTTGCAGAAGGATCTGGCCGCGATTTGATGTGTTGATGCCGGATATTAGGCGTGGTTAGTGGGCGTGGCTTAAAATGTCCCTCTTTTCCGAATTGAAAAGTTGGGAGGTATGATTGACGGTGTGTTTTTTGAGGGACGAGTTGTATTTTTTTTTTTTATGGAATCACAGTGGGGTACGTGTATTGTAGTAAAAAGTGTGTTTGCTTTTTTTTGGGGGGGGGGGGTGTGGAAACCTCCCAAAGGAGCTATACGAGCGCTTGTTTTTTGCAGATTGATTATTTTTTAATAGTACCATTTTGGGGAACAGAGAACTTTTTGATTAACTTTTATAAACTTTTTTTTAAAGGCAATTCTATCATAGTCGTTTGTGTTCTAAATTGTCGCTGTTCAGAGTGGGACATAAATTATTTATTACCTTTGTTCTATGGGTTGTTACGGCAATATTTAAGTTTGACTACTTTTGCACAATAATAGCACATTTCATGGGAAAAATTGTTTTTAAGTCGCCGTATTCCAACAGCCATAACTTTTTCATTTTTCTGATGAGGGATTTATTTTTGCAGGACGAGTCATATGTTTTAATAGAACCATTTTGGGGTACATATAATTTATTGATTAACTTTAATAAAACATTTTGGAGAGGGATTTGGGGGAAAAAAATGTTCGTTCATGGTGTGCTCTAAAAATTGTGTTATTATACGGGTTGTTACGATTGCGTTAATACCATATATGTGTGTTTTATATTTTTTAAACACTTTTGCTTTCTGAAACCACTTTCTATGGAAAAAAATTGTTAATTTTATTTTTTTATTTACGAATAAACTTTATTAAACGTTAGTTAACGAGGGGACTTCAAAATGCGATCCACTGATCGCTTATATAATGCTTTGGTATACTCAGTATAGCAACGACAAGATCGAGGGGTACCGATGTGGTGACAAAGGGAGCTCCCTCCCTCTGTAGCCACTTAGATGCCGCGGTCCCAATGACCCCGGAATCTGAGGAGTTAAACAGTTGGGATCGGAGGTAGCTCCTGTGTCCGTGCCATTCACTGGATGTACCATTACAATTTATTGCGGTCAATGGGTTAAGGTTCTGGTTACATCAATTTCGGTGGGTAGGCCTGGAAAATATCACAGCATATGTTTCTGTTAACTCTACAGTGACGTACCTTGCCCATAGGGTTTCATGCAAAAGAAACTAGAAAGTTTCTCTGCAAGATCCTTCTGTAGTGAAAATTATAGTTGACTACGCTGTTCATTACAGTAGAAAAAAAGGTATGCCGACACATACCCCTGAACTAATGCCAAAAGGACACGCTTTTGGCATATGTTGGACAAATTGGACCTTATGGCATATGTTGGGCAGTTGATAGGAGCTTTCTAGGAACATATGCTGAATGTATTGTATAAATGTTATGTGAATATATCCTAAAGTGTGCAGTTGGGGAGATCAAAGAGTATAGTGGCAGCGTTAGTGAGTTGTCAGCGCCTGCAGCCTAAGAACTAATATGAAACCAGAATATTGACTGCAGCTCTAGGTGTGACTGGAGTAAAAACTCTCCATACACAGTGAGATGCCTCGCCATTTCAAGAAGGAAAATAAAGGGTTAAGAGTACCTGCTACATGTTGGCAAATCAGATTGTGTAGTATCGAGCTGTTCGTACTGTTAGAATGATTCCACAGATGGACAACTATGGAATCCCAGATGATCAAATGGCGGAATACAGTAATTTTACCCTATGTAACTTTGTTGGTTCATGTAAAATGAATTTATCCTGCCATACTGTTTCCTGGGAGATGTTTTGGGCCATGTACAAAAACGGAATTTATTTTTGCACCTCTCTCCATTACCTCGTGCCCGTCGTTTCCAGGTCACTAATTCTTCTGCTTAGAGTTCATTCTCCTTAGACCGATATGCTGTCTGTTTTTAATGAGGTTATTTCTGGGTTATTAGCTTCAGTGTTATATGATACCTTATGTGAAATTCCTAATTGATGTAAATCAAACAAGCCTGGCTGAGAGGAGATCAGAATAATCTTTCAGAATTTTTGTGGTCTCCGGTTTGTTTCATGAATCTTGTATTTAAAGCTACCTCGTGCACCACAGCTTGTGTCAGCCTAATAAGACAAATAAATCTCTTTTTATTCCGACATTAGCGAGTTCAAAGAAGTGGAAATTGAGGAAATGCATTGGCATTTTGCTTTGCTGAATAAGCTGTAGATAGAAATTAGACTGATACTATTTAGTAGGTGGAGTTTAATTGTCCCGCTCGATAAGCTCAACAGTGCATTTTTATTAAGCCTCCCTTACAGAAGCCATTAAACTTTAGCTTCATACTTCATAAATGGAGATTTAGATGCAACTTACAAAGTTAAATATGTTACGAGCTGTAATGAGCTTTAACCTTAGAAAACTTTACGGGGAAGGTTGGAGTGAATTTCCTGCACCCATCTACCCTCACTTACTTTATTCTTGAATTCTCTTGGTTACAATGGCAAAGTTTAGGTATGTGAGATATTGACAGTGATTTAGGGTTCATTTGAGACCTAACTACGAGAAAATTGCTGCATATGCGCTGCAACTGGTGGTCTTGAGTATGACCTTTCAGGTCTATAACTGTGGTTAGAACATATAACTAAACCTATAGATAAACTTCTATCAAACTAAGTGGTAAGGACAAAGAGTTGCTACAGAAAACCCATGGGTCAAACAAGAGAATACCTTATGTAAATGTGCGTCCCTTGTCCATTATGCAAAACTACTACTGTAGCTTGTAAAAGGAAGACTTTGGAACAACAGTAGATATAGTTGAAGTGTATATATGTATTCATGTAGTAATTACTGTTCTACAGAACATTAAAACAGGACACCCCATTTTTCGAGATCACTGGACCTCGAGCATGTAGAGCTGTACAATGATATGAGATATGAATTGGCCAATAGATTAAAGACTGACATCTACCTAATTGTACTTTTAGGCAATGCCACAAAAAAAAAACCCTAAAAAGTTTATTAGATTCTGCAGAATCTAGTCCATCTAACGCGTCGATCAAAATTTTCACAGATTATCTGCTGTTGGATGACAGATTGTGGCTAATACGTGGGTCAAAAATTATCCGCCATTCGTTGCTCGCGGTTCAGCCTAAAACATTTTTAAATGTGGGAATACAAAAGCTTGTTGACAGATGGACAAAGTTTATGGAAAACAGGGAGATTGTCGAAAAATTATGTATTTCTCTTTTCTGAAAGATGATTAAAATAAATTCCACAGCCAGAGTGACGATAATTTTTGACTTACCCTCGTGTATGGGCAGTAAAAAATGTCCAGCTAATTTCAGATCATATCTACTTCAAGTCTATGGCTGGCCTTAAAGCCCTTTTACACGGGTCAATGATCAGGCAAACAAGCGTTCATATGTAAACTGGGCAACGATCAGCCGATGAACGAGCAAAAGCTCATTCATCGGCTGATCGTATTGTTTATGCAGCACAAAATATTATCGTTGTCGGAACCACATCTCTCTGTGTAAATGGGGAGATGTGCTGCGGGCATGATAGAAATGTACGGGGAGAAGTGATCGTAGTAACGCTCGTCCCCATACATTACTGATCATTGCTCCTCGTGAAAGAAGCAAATGTTCACCGATCAACGAGCAGTCTGGTTGATCGGCACATGTTTTTAAGGCCCAATTTGGCCGGTGTAAAAGGGCCCTTTTACACGGGCCAATTATCGGGCAAACGATCGTTCATAGAACGCTCGTTGCCGATAATTGCCCGTTACAGGGCAGCCATCTGCAAATGAACGAGAAAACGTTTAGTTTAGTTATAAAACAATACGATCAGCACTCGTTCACCTGCTGATCGTATAGTTTAAAAAACGTTAAATATTATCGTTGTCGGCATCACAACTTGGTGTGTATAAAGGGAGACACGCTGCCGACATTATAATAATGTATGGGGATGAGCGTTCGGAGTAACGAGCGCTCGTCCCCATACATAGCGCCCTGTGAAAGGAGAAAACAAGCGCCGATCAACGATCTGTCTCGTTGATCGGCGCTTGTTTACACGGACCAGGACGAGCTGTGTAAAAGGACCTTTAAGGAGTCCAAGATTTGGCACACAAAAAAAGAAAATATAGGCAAATACTTGGAAGCTCATTGTGCATCGATACTTGTTTGTTATCATATAACAAGTTGATCAACAGAATACTTAATTAAGAAATAATCACAAGGCCTTAACTTATCCAAATGTAAAAATACCTTGTGTGTGTGAGATCAGGAGATCCTAAATATCCACTAAACTCAACCTTATGGGGTGTTAGTCACACAATCCTCATCTGAATAAATTACCCACCCTAATCAAAACATGGTATAAATTAAGAGTCTATAGCACGGCGTAGTGCTAATGTACACACTCCATAAATCAGTTCTTGCAGCTAATTTACAAGGTGTCCATCAAGAGAAATGTGCAGCCAAGTTACCAGTGTTTGTTGCTTTCCACTGACCTGTCTTATCTCAATAATTAACTTTATGTCATCAACCCTGTGCCTCAAACGCACAAGATAAAGGGTCCTTTCAGCTGCTTTGATGGGATTACCTGGCGCAGGATGGTTTACTATATGTCTGGTTTGTAAATAGTGTCTCTTATAGAAGGAGCTTGATGGAAATGTGGTTTTGCCCACGTAAAAATTTAGAAACTGCATTGTAAAACGTAGGACTATGACTTGTCACACAGAATTTAGTTTTTTCTTTCTCGGTTTTTGATATATATAACAGCTTATACGCAACCTGTCAATAGATCGCACAATATAAATTCATTAAAGAAACGTATACAAAGATTGCATAGGATCATAGAAAGCAACATGACCATAAGTGCAGGGCTCTATAGTAACGCTAAGCTTGTATGAGATTCAACCATGCAGAACCGGTAACCAATGTGGCCCCATCAAATAGGTACGGTCGATCGTATATTGATGAGAACATCCTCGGCATATAAAGAAAGGTAGCACAGATAATTTCAAGAGCATGCCTAGTAGTATGTTAAAGTATTAAGTGGTTTCCAAGGCCGAGGAACATAGAGGACAAGGAATACATACTACTTACAGGTGTGTCAACCCTATATTTAATTAGAGACGCAAATTCTGTCAGTACCACTAAATGAGAGGGGAAGGACTACTTATTGGTATATAGTAAGAGTTAGCCAAAAACTAGTGGATAAGACGAACAGAGCAGTCAATTGAGAGATTATGGGCGTTCTGCAAGTGAGACCCCAATCTCATGTAGCATGGCAGGCACCCTAGCAGACCTTATCTTGGTAGCAGAACTGTGGAGAACATAACGAGCATCCAGAGAGATTAGAATAAATTCCTGCATCAACGACCCATCTCCATACAATTTGTGCCATCTCCTTTATATGCACAAATAAAGACGTTTACCAAGACAAATGATGTTCTTAAAGGGGTTATATAGGGACCGAAAAGTGTTAGCAGTGTACTCACTGCAGTATGGGAATACACTCGCTAATATACATTCCGGTCCCCCGTTGTACTCATTCTGAGATTTTCATAGCTCTGCCGGGGGACCGGAAGTCCAGTTGCACAGTCTTTCTTCATAACGACACGACTCTTCGTCATGTGACTGGTCCTACTGTATTCTATGTACAAGCAGTAGTACAGTGATTACAAAGAGTACAGCGGGGCTGGTCACATGACGAAGAGTCGTGTCATCATGAAGGAAGACTGTGCAACTAGACTTCCGGTCCCCCGTCAGTGCTACAGAAATCTCATAATCAGAGCGACCGGAATATATATTAGCGAGTGCACCCACATACTCCAGTGACACATAACCCCTTTGACTATTCTTATGACTATTATATCCTCATTCTGAGCTACAATGTGAATAATGAAATCGTTATAACTACTATTCCATAAAATCCTACACTAAGTTAAGATACATGGTGACTTTTGTTGTTTATGGTTCTCACATCCACAATATTCCGGCATATTACATTGTGCTCATTTAAAGATGGTTCCAATGCAATATTGGGATATAGCAATCTGTTGACATCTTGACCCCTATCAGACTTTACACATCTCGATTCAGTGGGGTCTAAAGGCGCTATTACACCGGCCGATAATCGGCCGATGCAGCGAGTGCCGATCAACGAGGTATCGTTGATCGGCGCTCATTTGCTCCCGTCAGAAGCAGCTATGGAAGGGGACGAGTGGTCGTTACTCTGATCGCTCGTCCCCATACATTATTATCATGTCGGCAGCGCATCTCCCTGTTTACAGCGGGAGATGTACGGCCGACAACGATAATATTTTACTTTTTTTAAAACAATACGATCAGCAGATGATCAAGCGTTTGCTCGTTCATCTGCTGATCACTGCCGTGTTTACAAAGGGCAATTATCGGCAACAAGCGTTCTATGAACGCTCGTCTGCCCGATAATCTCCCAGTGTAAAACCCCCTTGATACCGAACATTACTGGACACAGGATTAGATTATAATGCAGGATTAAAGCGCGTTGATTCTGGATCAAGAAAATTTGTATGCAGGACTCAAACTGTTCTACAAAAAAAATGTAAAAGACATTGTTGTAATTTTAAGGAAAGTTTGTCCATTCTGGAATCAAGGAAAGAAAACTCTGTTTATCGACAAGAATTAGCTCTGTCCTAGCAACTGTGCTCAACCCGTCCCCTCAGCGCTCGGAAATTCTTAGGAAGCGTACAGCTATTTTTGTCAAAAAGCTGCCAAAACCAGTGCGACACAAGAAACCATACAAATGGTATGCACAGCTGAGAGACAAAATGAAATGTATCACTAACCTAAAGAGATAGCGCGCACGTCTCAGCCTGACAATCCAGCTACTGCACTTTCTACCGAGGAGAAAAAAAGTTTTGAAGCAAGAGAATTTTAAGAAAGCGCACTGTCGGCAGAAATACCTTTTTTTATTTAGTGTTTAATTTGTCCTCATCACTGCATACATATGGAAACTTTCAGAATGCCAAAGAGGAAACTACTATGACAAGTCATTACCATATCTGCTGAATGATTTAGAGAGACTGATGCCAGGCAAGGCTATCATACTTCTTTCTAGATTTTCTGCTATTAGCCATCTGGATTGTAACAGAATCAGTCTATATTCCCTGGGAAAAAAAAAATCTAAACTTGTAAGCTTTTATTTAGTACGCTAAAACAGTCTTTTTTTTTAACGGTAGATGTTACAAATGCTGCATGTTTTACGTTAAAATAAATTTTGACACCAACTGTGTAGGTTACCAGCACAAGCGTAAATGTAGGTGACAAATAACATTTTGAGATTGTTTCATTTCAGCGATTGAAATACTACAGGTTTAGATGAAGGATTTTCAGTATCCTATGCGCAAATTAAGATGCACTTGTTGCATACACAGCAGAGACAGCCAAACAACTCCAGTCTGATATAAAAAGGTCCCTTTTCCATTAAGCTTCAAATTAATGTCGATAGGGGGCAGTATGGTTGTAGCAGGTTCTGGAGTAGTAAAGAATTTCAGCTTAGTTTGTCTGACCAATGGCTGAATGAGAACAGACTCCTTCCTCCTTGTAGATTGCCATCCCTCGCAGGCAGGGTCCTCTCTCTATCTGTACTCCATCTGTCAGAGTTTTCCCACTAAGAACATTTATCAGCTATCCACAGGATAAACGTATGATCCCACCACTGGAACCCCCACCGATCACTAAAACAGTGGTTGGGATTGTAGTGGGAAAACCCCCTTAAAACCCTATTTTCATATGTACAGCGCCATGGAATTAATAGGGTCAATGCACATGTTGCGTATTACGTGCGGATTAGTCGCTCGTATTTTCATGCGGAAAATCCGCAGCTTAATACAGTACCAGCACAGTAAATTAGATTTCAAGAAATCTCATCTATACAGTGCAGGTTTAATTCTGCACGTAAATTGACCTGTGGTGCATATTTTAAAATCCACAGCATGTCAATTTATCCTGCATTTCCGCATGCGAATTGTATCTTACTAGTTTTACCGAAAAACGCACCAAAATCCGCAGCATGAAACCGATTTCTGCATCAAAATCTAAAAAAACGCATCAAAGGACGCACCATGTGGTTTTAGCTGCAGAATTATGTGCGTATACCTGCGGTTTTGATGCAGATTTTCGGCATCAAATTATGAAGCCTGTGAATTTAGCCATAGAGCTTTAAAATAACTAATAATAATCGTACGTTTTGTGAGACAAAAACCATGCTCATAGAAGTTGTCACTTTCCCCACTCCTCTTGGAAGCTCATGTTACAGGTAGAACAGGGGCGACAAAGAATGTTTTTAGTTCTCTGAATACAAACCCAAAAAGACGCTATCTGATGTATAACATTTACATTTGCACTCTGGTCTATGCCTGGGTTGATGATTATTAATGTAGAATTTACATGTGCATGAGGAATACTGAGTATTATTTTCTATATTATGTCTATTTTGCTATTATTTGCTTTATTTTAATCTAGAATTCTGCTGACTGGCTTGTTGACAGATACACCCTAATGGATAGGACATCCTATGGATAGGTCATCCTGTGGATAGGACATCCTGTGGATAGGTCATCCTGTGGATAGGTCATCCTGTGGATAGGACATCCCGTGGATAGGTCATCCCGTGGATAGGTCATCCCGTGGATAGGACATCCCGTGGATAGGACATCCCGTGGATAGGTCATCCCGTGGATAGGACATCCCGTGGATAGGACATCCTGTGGATGGGATACGTCATCAGTATATGATCGGTGGGGTGGGTTCTGACATCTGGACCCTGCACCAATCAGGTGTCTCGACTGCCTCTGGGCGCTGGAAGCTATGTGAGGTCATTGCCGGAAGCAGAAAGCTCCGACCACTGTATAGAGGCCATGCTGGGATACTGCAGTTCTGCTCCTATTCCCTAGCACGGCCACCATACAGGGGTCGGAGACTTCGGCTTCCGCCGCTGACCACTGCATAGCTTCTAGTGCCCGGAGGTAGCCGGAGAAGCTGAACCAATCATATACGGATGACCTATCCTGTGGATAGGTCATCAGTATAAAAAACAGACTCCAACCTGGACAACCCCCTTAAATTGGATAGTGTAAACACTATCTCCCACAATACACCAGAGCAGAGCACGATCTGTTTAGACACTGAACATGGGCGTAGCTATAGCCACAACAGCTACTATGCTGTTTCTGAAAATTCAGGGGCTCACATATAAGTTCAGGGGCTCACATAGGTGCAAGAATATTGTTATTGGATTTTTTTTTTTTAGAATAACAAGATGGTGGCTTTCTGTAATATATCACTACTGTGTGGGTTCTCTGATATATGACGCCTTCATTCATACTTGCAATTATTGCTACTTGTGCTACTTTTCCTGCTGCATGGTGTTGGGGGCCAATCTTATTTTGCTATGGGGCCCTATGAATTCTAGTTACGCCCCTGGCACTAAACAAGAAATGGGCAGGAGTAAAATATGAGATGATACAATCTGAGCACTCACAGGAAACCAGCAGAATTCAGAATACAGCTCTGAGTGCGACTCAACATAAGTGCAAGTTACCTGAAGCAAAATATATGGTAAGTTATTAAACATTACATGTAGATTTGAAAGAGTGTCTTCTATTAAAGCTACCCAGTGATATGTTAACATGTAACATCGATATTAGTATTATCTTCTATTGTATAGTGAATTCAACAGAACTGAACAGATAATGCGTTAAATTCACATCTGTACTTGTCCCAGTGGAGCTTACAATCTAACTTACCGGCACACGCTATGGTCACCTCAATGAGGAGCCAATTAGCCTACCAGGAAGTTCCTGGAGTTTTCCCAAGAGAACATAAAACGCCATGCAAGACACCTTGGGTGGAATCGAACCCATGACCTACGCTTTGCAAGACAGCAAGTGTAGTTTTGTCTTACCCATTAAATGATACTGTGTAGGGAAATAATGGATATTCTGTATACAATGCTGTGTAAGCTTTTATGTATTACACTGCCAAAAAGAAAAGCACTGTGCAAGAATGAAGTGTCAATGAATTAATAACATTGTTAATTGTGACACCACAGGAACGATGAGCGGGAGCGTTATTCTTGACAAAATTCCCATTGGCCATGTGTATGTGCACATGTGCGTGTGCGGTAGACAATATTAACGATTGGAAGGAGAGTGCTCATATAAATAGACACAAAACTGGTTCCCAGCAATTGTCCCTCATCACCCCAATGATTACAATCTACTGGGCCTAATTAGCTGCCATTTGTTATTCAGAAATGTAAATGTGGATATAGAATTAAAATGGCTCACAAGGGAATTTACGTTCTACAGGTGAGTCTACTGTACGCTCAACAGGATCAGAGGGACCAGTCACGTCTGGCGTTATGTAAAAAAAAAACTATTCCCTAGGAGGCGGAAGACGCGGCAGCTGCTTTTATAGAGCAACAGTCGCAGGGATGAGGGATTTAATGATCCTCAAAAAAATAAAATAAACACTTCTACCCTTCAAACCATAAAAAGACAAAACCAGTAAAAATCAGACAGACAATAATAGACTCAGAGTTGTTGGGCTGGTATACACGTAAGATAAAAGTAATATACATAAGAAAAAACGTCATCAAAACCTGCAGAATTTGGTGGGATCGGCTGAAAATTCTTATGTGTATGGGGGCATACCAACTCTCCGATGACGACAGATGTTGCAGGTAGATAAAAACAATGGAAACCAGGTTGGATCCATGGTGAAAAAGCGACACCATCCAGGCGCAATACTTCCACGAATCAAGCGAGTTTTTAAAAATAAATAAATATATAATTTGTGGAAGTACTTGCATTTACTCCCCGGCGAGGTTGGCACCTGACGCTCTAGGGTTTACGGCACTGGCAGCATCCTTCCTAACCTTCTGGCTCCGCAATAGTGTTGTGCCTATCCATGCACAACCCCTAAAGGTGAGCCTCCTTTTACTATACTTAACAGAGAAAGCCATTGTTAATCTGACGTACTCACCCTATGTAGCACCTATTTGTTCTCTCTATTCTCAACCCGCCTTTATATACGACAGATGTTGCAGGAGGAGGGATCAGGCATGTTGGATTTAACCTTAATTCCCGTGCGAGATAAGCCACTGCCATTAGTATCTGTGAGGGTTAACCCACCTCTCTTCATTGAAATGTACATGCACGCTTGGCTGGTTCCAGCATGCATGTTTATGGTGGAGTTCAGAGAAATAGCTGGTTTAGACCCTGTTTACATCAGCGTTGCCCTTAGGGGGGATTCACACGAGCGTTTATTCGGTCCGTGCGGGCCGCGTGGTTTTCACGCGGCACGCATGGACCAATACAAGTCTATGGTGCAGTACAGACAGTCCGTGCTTTTTGCGCAGCGTTTGTCTGCTGCGCAAAAAGCGCGACAGGTTCAATAACTCTGCGTATTTCGCGCATCACGCACCCATTGAAGTCAATGGATGCGTGAAAACCACGCAGGTTGCACGGAAGCACTTCCGTGCGAACCGACTGAAACAGCGCACCAGCTGTCAAAAGGATGAATGTAAACAGAAAAGCACCACGTGCTTTTCTGTTTCCGAACATCCAAACGGAGTGTCTTTGCGATGAGCAAAGCCGGACAAGCGAACCGAACTTCACCGGGTTCGGCCGAACTCGTTTTGGCCGAACCCGGCAAAAAAATTATCGGTACGCGACGTCAGGAGATAGTCACTGTCCATGGTGCTGAAAGAGTTAAACTGTTTCAGCACCATGGACAGTGACTTCCGATCCCAATATACATGAACCTGTAGAAAAAAAAACGAAGTTCTGACTTACCGATAACTCCCGGCATCTTCCTCCAGTCTGACCTCCCGGGATGACAATTCAGTCCAAGTGACAGCTCCAGCCAATCACAGGCCAAGCACAGGCTGCAGCGGTCACATGGACTGGCGCGTCATCCAGGGAGGTGGGGCCCGATGTCGAGAGGCGCGTCACCAAGGACGCGTCACCAAGGACGCGTCACCAAGGCAACGGCCGGGAAGTTCTCGGTAAGTACGAACTTTTTCTTTTTTTTCAACAGGTTTTTCGATATTGTGTTCGGCATTCACTGTCGAGGGTGCTGAAAGAGTTAGCTCTTTCAGCACCTTGGACAGTGACGGGCGTCGACTAGCCTCATCTCTATGATGGCGGCTGCGCGAAAATCACGCAGCCGTGCATCAGACACGGATGACACATGCAGCTGTCAAATGGTTTTTGCGCGCGCAAAACGCAGCGTTGTTTGCGCGCGCAAAAACGCAACGTCCGTCTGTATCTCCCCTTATGTTGAGGGGTTCCGTGGGAGGTTTCCATCGGGTTAACCCCTCAATGGAAAGGCAAACGGAAACCTTAGCTTCTGTTTGCATCACCATTGATCTCAATGGTGACGGAAACTTTGCTAATGGTTTCCGTTTGTCACCGATGTGAACGGGTTCCGTTATTTTGACGGAATCAATGGCGTAGTCGACTGCGCTATTGATTCTGTCAAAACAACGGAACCTGTTCACAACTGTGACAAACGGAAACCATTGAGATCAACGGTGATGCAACTAAGGTTTCCGTTTGCCTTTCCGTTGAGGGGTTAACCCGACTGAAACCATCGACGGCAAACCCTCAACGGAAGGGCAACGCTGATGTGAACAGGGCCTTATAAAGAAGGTTTTACATGGGTATCTTTTGCCCGATAAACGAGTGCAGCTCGACCACACAACACGTCCCCATACATTTGGCATTGTCAGCAGCACACACAGGGAAATGTGCTGCAGAGAAGCAACCATTTATTTGGCCCCATGAAAGATCCGATCAGCCAACAAACAAACATTAGTCAGGGCAACGATCGAGAGCGATCAAACCCTTAGGCTATGTTCACACGGAGTATTTTGGGGGAGGAATATCTGCCTCAAAATTCCGTTTGGAACTTTGAGGCAGATATTCCTCTCCCTGCACGCCGATTTTCGCGGCAATTATCGCGCCGTTTTTCGCCCGCGGCCATTGAGCGCCGCGGGCATAAAACAGCGAGAAATACGCTTTCTCCTGCCTCCCATTGAAGTCAATGGGAGGTCAGAGGCTGAAGCGCCCGAAGATAGGGCATGTCGCTTCTTTTTCCCGCGAGGCAGTTTTACTGCTCGCGGGAAAAAGACGCCGACGCCTCCCATTGAAATCAATGGGAGGCGTTCTCGGGCCGTTTTTGCCGAGTTTTGCGACGCGGTTTCCGCGTCAAAAAACTCGGCAAAATACCCCGTGTGAACATAGCCTTAAGAGTAGGTTCACACAGAGTTTTTTGCAGGCAGAAAATCTGCCTCAAAATTCCGTTTGGAATTTTGAGGCAGATTTTGCTCTGCTTGCACGCCGTTATTCGCCCGGGGCCATTGAGCGCCGCGGGCAAAAAACGCCGAAAAATATCCTTTCTCTGCCTCCCATTGATGTCAATTTTTAGGTCAGATATGTGAACGCCCGAAGAGAGGGCATGTCGCTTCTTTTTCAAGTGAGACGGTTTTTCCACTCGCGGAAAAAAACCGCCTCTGCCTCCCATTGAAATAATTTTTTGGGCGCGTTTTCCGATGCGGATTCCGCATCACAAAACGTATAAAAAAACTCAGTGTTTAGATACCCTAACAATGTGTGAGCCTCATTGTAGGTATTGCAGGTTTGAGCAGGTCTCTTTACAGCGAAGTTCCAATGGACTTTAGGAAGCAATTATTCCACTCCAAGGGGCCAAATTTTTTTTTTTTTTTAGTACATAGGATGTAAAAGTTTCATAGACAACCCAGAAAGTTATGCAGCATTTCTAGACGAACTGTCTACCTGGCTCTTAAGATTTGTCTAGCACTGTGTTTCTATACAGTTAGAGTGCGCTTCTGAGGTTGTTTCTGTATTACCCATAGAATATAACACGTGGCCATTTCTATCCAACTCAAGATCGATGAGGGTTCCAGTGGTCAGACACTGGACGTTCAGACATTTTTCCATAATCCTTGTCCCAAATTAAGATTTCCATTTTCCACATTATCTCTCGAAGAAACTACCACCCAACCAGTCAGCTGGTGAGCCCTATCACCCTATTATTATCCAAGTGCAGTGTTTATGTAGCCCGATTGAACTGCAATACATGAGGCCCTGTTGTAATGTGATATAAAAGGGCATGGAAAGTTTAAATCAGATTATAAAGAGTCCAAGTGATTAATTTTACCATCACATTCTGAGCAGTAGGCACTGGGGCTCTCTGAACACATTTGCTCAAGGGCAAACCAATAGAGTCTATTGCACCATGATCACAGTGCTGTCATTGAGATGCAGCATAGTACAGCCTGTGTTTAAAACTCGCTACCTGTCATTTCACGCAGCCCAATTCTGCAAGCTGTAATAAGACTGAAATGCTTTGCTTGACAACTTCTGGCCTGCAATTACATTTTGTAAGGGATGAATGATAGGCGGACATTAGAATTAAGTTACCAATGATCATTAAGTGCTTCTACTACATATGCACTTCTGTAATATGTGCTCATTAAAAGCAGCGCCACAGAACAGAGGAAAATGATCATGATGGTATAGATTGAAATAGAACGTACCGAAGACTGAAATAAAACGGGAGAGTGGATCAATAGAGACAATATATTACAGATTCTCAGCACTTCTTGCCCATTAGAAGGGAAGGTCACACTCCACAGTCACCTGCGTAAGTTCAGGTTTTTTCGCTGAAGGAAATGAGTGTAATCAGGGGGCCTAAATGATGAATATCACAAGGTTGCTGGATTGTCAATGCTGAGTTGATGTTGGCAAAGAAAATAACCAACTAGTAGTACCCATATAGCGGTTCAAGCTGTCCCTGAACGAATGAAGTCTATGACTATCATGCCAGATTAAGGAGGCTCTCCGCTTTCGACAATCCCTACTTGTTACATGAAACAATAAGCAGATCACAAAGTGTTCCTTTTCTGGGACCCCCAGAAATCAGCTGTTATCTGTGGGCAGTCCTGGCAGTAAAGGTCCTTTACAGTAAATGATGATCGCTCAAGTGATCGTTTGTATGAACGTTGGTTCCCGATCATTGAACAGTGTGAACATGCCTGCCGATCAAAGCCCAAAACGTGGCGTCTGTTATGGAAAGTTTATCTGCTCGTGTAAAAGGACCTTAAGTTTTTAATTTCCCTGCAGCACCAACACAGGGGAAATAAAGCATTACACAGGACAGGTCCTCCAGAGAGAGAGACACTATTTGTAGCCCTCTCCAAACTGGCCAAGAGATTAGGACCCTGAACAAAGGACCCCCTTCTATTAACTCAGAATCCCCTAATAGGGTTACGGAAATGGGTATTTTAAGCCAGACACCCCCTTTAAAGTGTGGGCTACAAGGAGAATTCAGATAGCAATAAATTCATAACCATAAGAATACACTGAGTGGAAAGGTCTCACAAAAGGTTGACTAAGACTTTTCAACAGAATGAAGCCATGTGCTTTAGTTTCACTGCTGTAATGCCAATGTTCTTAAAACGAAATCAGACCGGAGGACACAGTAAAGCCCTATTCACATGTACGTTTTGCACACACGCCGGTAAAGCTCCCTGCTTACATGCTTAATATGCCCATAGGGCTCCATTAATCTGACGGAGTCTAAAAGAGTGTCCTTTTGGCCTCGTCGGTCTAGTATATGTTGGCATACCTTTTTTTTAAAAACAAATTATTATTTTTTTGAGGTATGGAATAACAGTAGTAGACTACGCTATTCCATGCAACGGGATCTTGCAAAATAACTTATTTTTAACAATGGTGGCCCATGGTGACGTATGCCATTTTATTGCATACGTCACAGGCATTCGTTAAACATCGTGACCTTTTGAATAGCTTTTAATGACATATGCGCTAAACATAGGCCATAATAGTCTATGGGTGATGGATGCCACTGTTAGGAATATGTCACAGCCTATGTTTAATGTATACTGTAACGTCAGGAGATTTTCCCAGGGTTTACGTTACACGTAAGCCAGAAACGTGATGTGATTGGGGCCTAAGCCAGCACCTCCACATCCATACAGAGACACACAGACGTCCATAGAAATTTCCAAACAAGATTCCATCAGCAACAATTAGCCTCTTTTAGGAAGGCAGAAAGAACAAATTTACTGTACTGAATAATTTTATTTACCACCATGCATTATTTACCGTATACATGCTTTTTATCTTATTTCATGCCAGGAAAAAGGAGCTTGTATTTACCACCTGTACACAAAGGGTTAAATCATAAGGCAATAGGTTTAAAACGAATTCCTCTGTGCTGCATCAAAGCGATTATTCTACCTGCAGCGATCTAAGGGTTAAATATTATTTCATTTTCCCAGGACATTTCTTCATCGGAGACACCATTACATCAAGATAAAACTTTTTTTTTTTTGAGCAAAATACTTAATTTCATTAATCTCTTTAGCAATACCAATATAATGAGCCATAATATTGATTTCCTCACTTACAATTTAAAAGCTCCACTTCTTTCCATAGAATTAAATGTTTCAAACTGACGCTCAACCTTTCTGCCGTCACATCTTTAATTTAGTTGTTATAATTAGGCATTAACTGGTGTCAGTGGTGGAGCCGGTAACGGCCCATTCTGTCCGGCTTGTCTTGATTACCACACTTTAGATGTAGAGTAAATTAGAATGAAAGACTATACAGTCCAATTACAGATAAAACCAGCAAACTGTGCTCGCGTAATTAGATGCCAGTATTATTTTTCTGAGATTTTCTATCTCTAAGGGCACTTCTTGTGGGTACTTTGTTGAAGTCAATACTTCTCACAGTTACAAGTCTATATGTAAAGACTTTCTGCTGGATGCAGGTTCACTCCTCTTAACAGTGTACAGAGGAGTTACAGAGGGTGAAGACAGGCTGCACTATGATTGACAGGTACATACTGGAGGCACAGGGTGCAATTTTTCAACTTTTCAATGCCAGTTTTCGTTCATAGAAAGGCGCAATTGGCCTTGCCGATTTTGTGAAAAGTGGGCTGGGCCTTCCCAAAAGGGTACGGAGCCACAGCTGCCCGACAAATTTATTATAATTCATGCCAGAAAACTGGCGTAAATCATAGTGGAAATCTACGGCAGCTTCTAGATTTCACTCTGTGAGGCGCAACAAGGCCTTGCCTCGTACCTTGCCCCCCCAAACTCAATGGACAATTAAATTATAAAAAAAGAAAATTTAATGCTCACCGCTCCACTTCTCCCCTCAGCATGATGCGGCTCATATAAATTCCTGGTGTCAGGCAGTGTCTGGACGTTGTATGTGACGTAGCGCTGGTGACGTTCGTTGAGTGCTGCATCGCATATAAGGCCTTGACGCTGTTCAAGGGACGAGAGGGGAGAAGAGGTGAGGTTCGCTTCTTAAAGAGGCTCTGTCACCAGATTTTGCAACCCCTATCCTGCTATTGCAGCAGATAGGCGCTGCAATGTAGATTACAGTAACGTTTTTATTTTTAAAAAACGAGCATTTTTGGCCAAGTTATGACCATTTTTGTAGTTATGCAAATGAGGCTTGCAAAAGTCCAAGTGGGTGTGTTTAAAAGTAAAAGTCCAAGTGGGCGTGTATTATGTGCGTACATCGGGCCGTTTTTAATACTTTTACTAGCTGGGCGCTCTGATGAGAAGTATTATCCACTTCTCTTCACAACGCCCAGCTTCTGGCAGTGCAGACACACAGCGTGTTCTTGAGAGATCACGCTGTGACGTCACTCACAGGTCCTGCATCGTGTCAGACGAGCGAGGACACCGGCACCAGAGGCTTCAGTTGATTCTGCAGCAGCATCGGCGTTAGCAGGTAAGTCGATGTAGCTACTTACCTGCAAATGCTGATGCTGCTGCAGAATCAAATGTAGCCTCTGGTGCCGACACGATGCAGGACCTGTGAGTGACGTCACAGATCTGCACTGCCAGAAGCTGGGCGTTCTGAAGAGAAGTGGATGATACTTCTCATCAGAGCGCCCCAGCTAGTAAAAGTAGTAAACACGCCCCGATGTACGCACATAATACACGCCCACTTGGACTTTTGCAAGCCTCATTTGCATAAATACAAAAATGGTCATAACTTGGCCAAAAATGCTCGTTTTTTAAAAATAAAAACGTTACTGTAATCTACATTGCAGCGCCGATCTGCTGCAATAGCAGATAGGGGTTGCAAAATCTGGTGACAGAGCCTCTTTAATAAATGTGTTGCATCTTACTTCAACCTTCTTTCTATTTAAAATGGCGTATAAAACGTCAGTCTTAATAAATTCCCCCCATAGTCATCTATAGACAAGGAACAGTTTATAGACAGTCCATTCAAAGACAGTCCATGTTCTCTGCAGAGCAGAAATTTGATGCTCCTGGCCAACATAGTTAAAAGGGGTATTCCCAACTTAGATATTTATGGCATAACCATAGAATATGCCATAAATGGCTGATAGATGCAGGTCCCAGTTCTAGGACCCGCACCTATATCGAGAACGGGTGTCACCCGTCCGCCATTTGTCCTGGTGCGGCGGTTCTCTTTATTCTGTTCAATGTGCATTACAGAAACAGCCGACCAAGCGCTGCACGGCTGTTTCCCTAACTCCCAAATAGAATGAAGAAAGCTGCACGCAGGCGCGGCCCCCTCTCCACTAGTCTCTGCTTGGAATCTGGGGCCACCGGCTGACGTCATAGGCAAAACAGTGATCAGGTGACCCTCGCTCTTGTTATAGGTGCGGGTCCCATAGCTGGAACACGCATCTATCAGAGATTTATGGCATATCCTGTGGATATGCCATAAATGTCTAAGTTGGGAATACCCCTTTAACGTAGGCTCCTATTTCCGGGTACACAGTGACATCACACAGTATATGATCTAAATATCCGCTATGAAGGTGTGGCATAATTTACATTACAATTTCTGTAGCAGGGGGGCTTATGTGGCAAGTATAGATTCCCAGTTCTGGAACCCCCTATTGCTACATCTCTGTTAATTTTATGTTTTATATATTACAGTACAGCCGAGTTTACACGTAGCATAAATACTGCGGATTTTCCGCAACGGATTCCATTGCGGAAAATCTGCAGCACTATACAGTAGAAGCAAAGTGGATGAGATTTGAACAAATCTCATCCACACGCTGTGTAAATGATAAACAGAAAAAAAAACGCTCAGAAATTGACCTGCGGTGCGGTCTTTTAATCCGCAGCATGTCAATTGTTTTTTGTATTCGCTGCTTTTTTGTTGCGGGTCTTCCCCATTGAATTCAATAGGGACGTAAAACCCGCAACAAATTAGCGAATGTTGCGATTTTAGCGTCGAAAAAGCTGCGATTGCACTGCAAAAATCACAGGCTGCAGCGGTCACATGGGATGTAACGTCTTCCCAGGTGGCCGGACTACAGAACGTCAGTGTCTCTGCTACGGACAGTGCAAGCGCCCCCCAGCTCTTACAATGTCCGTAACACAGACACGCCGCCTTGCCAGTTCGGCAGACAAAGTACAAGACTGATCTCTCGCAAGAGCTGAAGAGATGAGAGCGCGCATGTGCACTCTCCTCTACACTGCTCTTACACTGTCCGTAGCAGTGACACGCCCGCTTTCCAGTTCGGCAGAAGACTGATCTTGAAAGCTGAAGAGTGAGAGCGTGCGCGCACACCCTCTCTCCTCTATCCTCGCTCTTGCTGTAACACTGTCCATATCTGATTGGACAGTGTCATAGCCATAGTAACACACTCCCTTGCCAGTACACGCCCCATTGACAGTTCAGGGGGTTATTTAAATATCGGGCGCCAAATATAACGGCACCGATATCTAAATAACAGGAGGAGGGTAGAAAAAAAAATGTAAAGTGCCCCAGGGTTTGTGCAGCCCTGCCCATTACATGCTGCACATGTATGGGGAGGTGAAAGGTTTTCTTTAATTATACTAATATTGCAGTCAATCGTGAAGCTAAACATCATAAGCCTCGGGTCACAGAGTTCGGTTGCAATGTGGTGCATTATTATTTTATGGTCACCAATTCTACTCAACATCATTTTGTTTACTTTTCGGTGAAGGAACATTTATATAATAATCTACACTAGAAAACTCCATCAAATAGGTCACCATAGGTATCCACAAAATGGTTAATATGAGAACCCAGAGCAGCATTATTAAATTAAGGCATTGATGTCAGTCAGCGGCTGCTGACAAAGATTCAGCACAGCGGGTAGATGTTAATTAAAGTAGATTATTAGAATGAATCTATAAAAAAATAATAATCATGTTAAATAGTGTGTAAAGGAATGCTGTACAATGGCAGCGCTTGTCACGTGATTGTATGCTAATCGTAATTTCCTGTAGCCATTTCTAAAAGCAAAGAGCGCATGTGCACCAAAAATGTGAAGCAAAAATTCAGCTACAGATCTATTCAATACTAAAAAGATATTTCTGAACATGAAAATAGAGATCGCTAAGAAAAAAAGCATTCAGCTTTTTTTTAAATCATAGATAGAGGATAGATTAGATAGGATGGATTAGATTGGATAGATTAGATTGGATAGATTAGATTGGATGGATTAGATTGGATGTATTAGATAGATAGATAGATAGATAGATAGATAGATAGATAGATAGATAGATAGATAGATAGATAGATAGATAGATAGATAGATAGATAGATAGATCCATTGCCGGACTAACCACTGATTTATAAGATTCATTTGGATTTTGCAAAAGCATTTGATACTGTTCCACACAACAGTCCTGTTCTAAAGCTAGACACAGGGGCTGGGGGCCATATATGCAAGTTGGTAAAGAATTGGTTAAGGGACAGAAAACAAAGAGTCGTTATAAATGGAACTTATTCAAAATGGGTTGCAGTCAGCAGTGGGTACCACAAGGATCGGTGTTAGGCCCAAATCTTTTTAATCTCTTTATTAATGACCTTGTGGATTGGATGATACAAAACTTTGTAGGATACTTAAAACTCAAACTTGACTATAAAATATTACAGAAAGATGTGTTAATGTTGATAAATGTAAAGTAATGCACTTAGGACGCAATAATGGCATTAATTCATATACATTAAATGGAATAAAACTGGGGATAACGGAACAAGAGAAGGACCTGGGTATTCTGGTAACAAATAAGATAAGCAGCAGAACTCAATGTCAAGCAGCAGCTGCAAAAGCAAATAAGATGTTAGGGTGTATAAAAAGAGAGATAAAAACCCATGATTCAAATGTAATATTACACCTCTATAAATATTTTGTAAGGCCACATATTGGATATGGAATTCAGTTTTGGCCTCCACATTCTAAAAAGGATATAGGAAAACTGGAGAGGGTTCAAAGACGGGCGACTTGATTATTAAATGGGATGGGAGGTGTCGCTTACAATGAAAGGCTAGAAAAATTGGGCTTGTTCATCTTTGAAAAAAGACGTCTTATAGGTGATCTTATTCACATGTATAAGTATATGTCTGGTCAATACAGAGAACTAGCACATGATCTGTTCCTTCCATGGACTCTACATTCATTGCGTGTGGAAGAAAGACGGTTCAGACATGAATATAGGAAAGGGTTCTTTACAGTTAGAGCTGTCAAGCTATGGAATGCCCAAAAGGTAGTGATGGCAGATAATATGTCAGCATTTAAAAAAGGCGAGATGATTATTTATTGACGAATGGCATTGAGGGTTATAATTAATCAAGCAATGAATGACGGGTCATTTATTGAGAAAGGTTGAACTTGATGGACCTGTGTCTTTTTTCAACCAATGTAACTATGTAACTATGACGCAACGGCTCAGGAGCTTGTGTGCTCCCTGCATATGGCTCATGGGCTCCCATGTAATATGAGAATTAAAGGGACTGGCCACTTTATATGTAATTACTAATATTGTGTGGCAGTCAAAAAACTATTAAACTTACTAATCTATCTTCATAAGCAGATCTGCCCTATTATTTGCCCCTGGTAAGCCATGCCACCTAGTCAAGGAAACCTCTCTCCCCACTGTCATGTCACTTTCGTCCATCACAGCGCATGAACTAGACGGGCATGCAAACTTGCTCGTCCATGCCAGAAGAATTTTTTTTGGCTGGACATTTGCAGATGCGCTGCCTTCCGATTCGTCCAGGAGCAATGCAAGCTACTGGCAGTGGTAAGGAATCCATTTCTCTCACCTGTTTATCCACACCGCCGCTTGGGAGTGTAAAGGTCAGTTCAATAGCTTTTTGGCGCTGATTTTGACGCAGAAATCACGTCTGTATCAGCGCCAATAAACGACGAAATCGCTCCTATTGATTTCAATGGGAGGCAGAGGCAGTTTTTTTCCGGGCGGCTTTTGGTCGCTCGTAGGAAAAAGCAGCGGCATGTCCTTTCTTTTGCCGCGGTTCCGCCTCTAACCTCCCACTGAAAATCAATGTCAGGCAGTCAAAACCCACGACACTTGATTCTGAGCGTTTTCCGCTGTGTTTTTTGCCTGTGGTCCTTGCATTAGCTTCAATGGCTGCGGGCAAAAAATGCGGCACAAAAATAAGTGCAGGCAGTTCCAAATCTGTCTCAAAATTCCGGAAGGAATTCTGAGGCAGTCTTTTTCTGCCGGCAAAAAAATTGTGTGTGAACAAGGCCTAACACAGGAAAGAGGAGAGGTGAATAAATATAGTCTCTCTGCACCGCTTTCGATAAATCAGCGCTACCCTACCTAGCAATGCACGGGCACTTGGGAGCATTGGGTAGAATGAGTAAATTGAGTATCCCCCTAGCACTCCCCATATATTAGCATTGCTGGCCATGTCAGCGCAGAAATGATGGCGAGATACTTTTTTTAGGCTTCGTTCACATCTGCGTCAGGGTCCCGTTCAGGTGTTCCGTCGGAGCTTCCAGTCAGAACGAGACCCTGACTGAAACAAACGGAAACCATAGGTTTCCGTTTGAATCACCATTGATTTCAATGGTGACGGATCTGGTGCCAATGGTTTCCGTTTGTCTCTGTTGTGTAAGGGTTCCATCGTTTTGACGGAATGAATAGCGCAGACGACTACGGTATTGATTTTGTCAAAACGACGGAACCCTAGCACAACTGAGACAAACGGAAACCATTGGCACCGGATCTGTCACCATTGCAGTCAGGGTCCCGTTGTGACGGGACGCGCCGACGGAATGTCAGAACGGGACCCTGACACAGATGTGAACGAAGTCTTACTCATTCTCCTGAACGACCCCAATTAATTTCTGAGCAGGGCAGCATTGATATATCGGGTGCGATACTAGAGATAAACATATTTTGGACCTTTGTCCATATTTTGGACCTTTGGGCAGCTCAGGGGACAAATGTCACTGGGATCTCCATAAACTCTGGCCAGGGCATCGCAGCTCTGAGGTATCTGGAGCATGCTTAATGAGGAGAGAAGCAGGCTGGGATTTGTAGTTTTTTGATGACAGATTTTAAATGCCTCCTGGAACTACAAGTCCCGCACACAGAAGGCCGCCAGCAACAGCAAAGAAACGGACTGTCATGACCATGGCCGCAGGCTGTCAGGTTCACTCACCTCCTGACGGCCGCAGCCATGGGTCTGCGAGCGCTGTCCCCAGTCTCCTCCTCAGGTCACGCCAGCGCTCCCGTAGGGTGCGCGCAAACGCTCGTGTCCGCTCCTAAAGGGCTAGCACGCGCACCGGAGTTTAATATCTAATTAGCCCATAAGTACCGTGAACTATAAGAAGGACCCATCCCCTTCCACCCATGCCTGAGCGTTGTTGTCGTACCCTAAGTTTCTCTAGAAAATGGTCTCCTAACGTTTCCCAGTGTTCCCCGTTCCTGTACCTGTATCCCATGCTATCCTGGTCAAGTGCCGTGCTGAGCTGTAGCCGTGCTGTGCTGTACACCATGCCTGTCCTGCTATACCACGCCTGACGTCTGCCTGTTGCCTAAGTCCCAGCCGAGCCTGTCATTGCTACTGTCCGAGCTGCCACAGGTACACTATACGAACTATAGACTGTGATCTGCGTCCTGTTGGCCAGCTGCCATACTGTCAAGTGGGTACGGACCATGTTGATGGTGGACGACCCCTTTAGGGCTGATAGCTGCCGGCCGAAAAATAGAGCTGTCAGCTCTCGTGATATGTCGGTTTTAATAAATACTTCCATTTCCCATAAAATAAAATTTGGGATTTTCTGCGTTATGTTGTTGCTCTGTTATCCCTCCTGGATATGTATGAAGAAATTCAATGCTGGGCGTTACCATTCCCCTAGTCAATATAGTGCGTCCCTGCAAAGTCTGACAGTGTGAGAACCGATTAGAAAGGCCTCATGCACACGTCCATTATTTCCTATGAGCCTGGGCCGCAGAACACGGCCATAATAAGACATGTCTGTTCTTTCTGCAGTCCAGGCTCCTGGGCCATGCACGGACCGTGGAAACCACGGTTGTGTGCATGGGCCCATAGAAATTAATGGGGCCGCTATTCTCCCGTGGATTTTCTTGGGAATTGCGGCCGCAAAAGCACGTTCGTGTGCATGGGGCCTAAGGGTATGTAATGAAAAGTTGTCAATTTATCGATACATTTCCAGGACTAATACCAGAGGAACGACAATGCAGATTTCCGAGAAAAACTGCTCCAGAATTGTTATTTTATGGGTAATGCAGGTACTTCCAAAAACAGACATGTCAGGAGAGTGGACAGGTCCTCTTTAAGCCTAGTCTATATTGGACATATAAGTGGATTGTAGCCGTCCTGGCTGCCTGTGTGGCACCCATTCTTAGACATGTAAGAAGCAATTTCATATCTGGTGAATAAAATATGTAACCATGATGTGCATTTAATTTACTGCATCCATTATACAAATGCATTTTGCATAGGGATTAGTGATCCCTACTCATCAAATATATTTATTTTTAAAAGGGAGTACCACAAAAACAATAATAATAATAATAATAATAAGAAGAATAATAAAAAAAAAAGAAGAGTGCATAGATTCGGTGCAGAAGAACCAGGTTTCATTTACGAATTTTTTTTCATATGACACAGTGAACTTTTATTTTTTTATATTATGAAGTAAAATAAATCTGAGAACAGATAAACAGCGTAAATTGTTTTCTTTTAAGACCCACAAAAAGATGCGTTAGTTTTCGTGTCCTATAGGCAATGTGCTCTGGGCACATTTAAATGAGTCTGTATATTTTCCATACGTCAGAATCTTTAGGATGCAATATTCATATTACCGAGAAAGTTAGAAAACCGGAGCCTTCCATTTATGAATAAGGTCCTTGACACGGCTGGTGAATAGGTCCCTGTGCTATCGTATCTAGGCACAATTCCTACCACAAACACTTATTTGTAGAGAGTGAATATTAACACTGTAATTTATGACCTAATTAGTAGCTTATAGTAATAACTGAAAATATGATATTAAAATCCTTACAAACTGCTCTGCATTTAGGAACTGTGTCGCTAGGAGACTTTGTCAATAACGGGAACATCATTACCTAGAAAATGTTTTTTTATTATTGAAATTTTTTATTTTTTTTACTACATGTTATGGAGAGAAGTCATATATAGCACAATCTGTTACAGAAATAAACACATTTTTCTTGTGTGTTAGTACATTGTAACAATATTTCAAGGAATTGTGATTGGGCCTTACCCGGCACAACACTGCCATCTACTTATATATCAACTTATGTCCTCTGTTATCAGCCAATATACCGGCAAAAAGTATCAGTGCAACTACTAATGGTAACGCATCAAAAACGCTTGCTTTAAGCTTCCCATTGACATCAATGGAAAAACGCATTTTAGTGCATACGACGCGTTTTTTTTTGCGCTTGTGTGTGTAAAAAAAGAAGCGTCAGGTCAATTCTTGGTGCGTAAAATGCACCGAAAACGTGCCTATTTCCCATAGCCAATGGGAGTCCTAATTACGTGCCCAAAAAAACACGCTGAAAACGCGTCAAAAACGGCGTGAAAAACAGGTCAAAAGCGCCTGTACTTTAAAAAGTGCTCTGCAAAACAGCTAGCGTTATTGACGCTTTTTTAGCGCTGTGTCAACATGGCCTTACGTTACATAAAACCAAAAACTATGTTTTTGAGGGAAGTTGTGTGAAAATTTATTAAAAGAATAATCTTGGCAGAACTGATACACTGTGTTATGCCCAGTATAGGGCCTGAAGGGACAGAGCATAAAACAGGGATTTTTTTATGTTTTACAAATATTACACACATTACTATGTAATATTCAAGTTGTGGATTCTGTGTGCAATGGATAATACATAGGAAAAACAACCATAAGCAGTGACTTTCAGTGTAGCAGATTGACAACACTGTATACCATGGAGCAGTTCAACAAACTTAACAGCAAAATACAGAAACTTTATCAAAGTGTTTCATTTTATTTTTTTTTTTATTTTTTTTACGCATCATGTGAAACAATTTATCGGTTTAAAAATTGGAAGATATTGGATTCACATAGGACGGAAATGCTGTAAATGTTTCCGCAGCGTACCTGCAGGGTTTACGCAACATTTCAGTAGAAAAACCTAGAACAGAACGAGAATGCTGGGGTATTGCAAATCGGTAGCAGGCTATGATTTCCGTCCGGAAAATGTTAAGCACCATGTAGATGAGATGTGTTAAAATTTCATCCGCAAGGCTGGGACTGTAATTCGCGGGGGATTTTCCACATAGAAATCTCACAGCATTTCTATTCTGTGTGAATCAAGCAATAAGCAGGTTTAAAAAAACAAAAAAACAAAACCAGAAAAGAGTAGGAAATTGCAGAGTGACAGATAAAAATAATGGACTTAAAAAACAAATACTGCTACTGAAAACTGCATGAAAAGTAAGATAAGCATTGTAAGGACAAATTATTACTAATATCCAAAACTGACATCACTTTATTCACCTGTCTGCATCATAAATCTATCTATCTATCTATCTATCTATCTATCTATCTATCTATCTATCTATCTATCTATCTATCTATCTATCTATCTATCTATCTATCTCATATCTATCTATTTATCTATCTATCTATCTATCTATCTATCTATCTCTCTCATATCTATCTATCTATCTATCTATCTATCTATCTATCTATCTATCTATCTATCTATCTATCTATCTATCTATCTAATATCTATCTATCTATCTATCTAATATCTATCTATCTATCTATCTCATATCTATCTATCTATCTAATATCTATCTATCTATCTATCTCATATCTATCTATCTATCTCATATCTATCTATCTCATATCTATCTCTCATATCTATCTCTCATATCTATCTATCTATCTATCTAGCTATCTCATATCTATCTATCTATCTATCTCATATCTATCTATCTATCTATCTCATATCTATCTATCTATCTATCTCATATCTATCTATCTCATATCTATCTATCTATCTATCTATCTATCTATCTATCTATCTATCTATCTATCTAATCTATTCCTCTCATATCTATCTATCTATCTATCTATCTATCTATCTCATATCTATCTCATATCTATCTATCTATCTATCTATCTATCTATCTATCTATCTCATATCTATCTATCTATCTATCTCATATCTATCTATCTATCTATCTCATATCTATCTATCTATCTATCTATCTATCTATCTATCTATCTATCTATCTAATCTATTCCTCTCATATCTATCTATCTATCTATCTATCTATCTCATATCTATCTCATATCTATCTATCTATCTATCTATCTCATATCTATCTATCTATCTATCTCATATCTATCTATCTATCTAATATCTATCTATCTATCTATCTATCTATCTATCTATCTATCTATCTATCTATCTATCTATCTATCTATCTATCTATCTATCTATCTATCTATCAAATTCAAATTCAAATTCAAAGAAGCTTTATTGGCAGGACCAAATACATATTAGCATTGCCAAAGCAAGTAAGAAGTAAGGGAATGAGGGATAGGGACTGAGGGCTTGGGGATAGGGACACATCTAGGGTCGGGGTTATACGAGTCCATGGCATATCATGTCTCTCTCAGTTTATGGCATGCAGTGACATATTGTGCCGCTGTGCCCACTGTGGTTTCCTCTTCACCCAGCAGGATGTAGAGTTTCTCTTGCTCTTCCATGGAGCTGAAGTCCGGTAAGAGATCAGAGAGACTCCTGAAGTGAGTGTCCCTTACTGCTGAGTATTTGGAGCAGTGTAGCAGGAAGTGGGCCTCATCCTCCACGGCCTCCTGGTCGCACTGTTGGCACAGTCGGCTCTCCCTGGGCTTGTAGGTCTGTCTGTGGCGCCCGGATTCGATGAGCAGGTTGTGGGCGCTCAGTCTGTAGCGGCTCAGGATCTGTCTGTCTCTGTGGTTTGGCAGTTTCTCCAGATATGGCGCCAGTTTATATTCCCGCTGTAGACTCCGGTATATTGTCAGTTTCTGGGATGTCTTTATGTCGTTCCTCCAGTCACTGATATATTCCTCTTGGCCTTTGTTTATTGTCTTCTTGATTTCGGCTTTTGTGAGGCCGCGCTGGGTGACATTTTCTTCAGGCCGGGTCAGGGTGAGATGTTCTGGGGGGCCTGGTTTACCTAGGACCCCTTGGTGTAACAGGGCTTTATGGTGATAGGAACTTTGCCTGCTGCTGTGTAGATGGGCCCAGAATGATAGCGCCCTCTTCTGGATTGTGAGGTGTAGTGGGAATCTGCCCAGTTCTGCCCGACAGGCACTATTTGAGGTGCTCCGATGGACTTCGAGAAGGTGTTTGCAGAATTCTAGGTGGAAGATTTCTGTTGGGCTGGAATCCCACCTTGACCAGTCTGGGTATGTGTCCGGACCCCAGACTTCACTGGCATACAGGAGGATTGGGGAGATGATGGAGTCAAAGATTTTCAGCCAGACCGTCACTGGTGGTTTGAGATGATAGAGTTTTCGTCTGATGGCATAGAAGGTTTTGCACGCCTTGTCTTTCAGAATCTCTATGGCTTGTTTAAAGCTTCCTGATTGGTTGATTTCTAGGCCCAGGTAAGTGTACCTGTCGGTCGCTGTGATTGTGGCGTTATTTAGTGTGAAGGTCGGGTGCCTGGGGGATTTTGAGTTTCTCTTCTGGAACACCATGATGTTGGTTTTCTTGGCATTGATGGGTAGTGCCCACGTGGAGCTGAATTTTTCTAGGATTTGCAGGTTGTCTTGGAGACCTTTCTCGGTTGGTGATAGTAACAGAAGGTCATCTGCATACAGCAGGAATTTCACCTGGGTGTCATGGAGGGCGAGACCTGGTGCTGAGGAGGATTCCAGAGCTGTGGCCAGTTCATTGATGTAGATGTTGAAGAGCGTTGGACTGAGGCTGCAGCCTTGTCTGACTCCTCGGCTCTGCTGGAAATCAGCCGTTCTTCTCCCGTTCACCTTCACGCTGCATCTGTTCTCTGTGTAGGAGCTTCTGATGACGTCATAGGTTTTACCTCCTATTCCGCTCTCCAGCAGTTTCAGGAATAGGCCCGGGTGCCACACTGAGTCAAAGGCCTTCTTAAAGTCCACAAAACAGGCGTAAATCTTCCCATGCTTTGTATTGTGGACGTGGCTCTTGATGAGGCTGCGCAGGGTGTAGATGTGGTCAGTGGTGCGGTGGTTTGGCATGAACCCAGCTTGGCTTTGGTGGAGGACATTGTGCTGGGAGAGGAAGCTGAGGATTCTCTTATTCAGGATGCTGCTGAACAGTTTCCCCAGGTTGCTGCTGACACATATCCCTCGGTAGTTGGCCGGGTCGTACCTGTCCCCACTCTTGTGGATTGGTGTTATAAGGCCTTGGTTCCAGATTTGCGGGAAGTAGCCGGCACTCAGCACTATATTAAATAGTTTGACTATTGCGGCCTGTATTTCTAGCGGGCTGTGTTTTATCATTTCTGGTGAGATTCTGTCTAGGCCGCTGGATTTTTTACACCTTATGTCTGAGGTTCTCTCTGTTACTTCTTGCAGTGTTATTGGTGTATCCAGGGGGTTTTGAGAATCTTTAAGTGTTTCCTCCATCGCCTTCAATTTTGATATTATTTGTTTTTGTTCTTGGCTTTGTTCTTCTTTCGGGATATCTTTGTAGAGGTCCCTGAAATATTGGAGCCAGATGTTGCCATTTTGAATATGAAGGTTGTTTTTCTTGCAATTTTTGCCCATGTGTTTCCATAATTCCCAGAACGAGTTGTCATGGAGGGCATCTTGGAGTTGGGTAAGTTTGGTGGAGATGTGCCTTTGTTTTTTCTTTCGGAGGATGGTCTTGTATTGCCTCTGTATGTTGCTGTAGGCCTCCTTCAGACCGGTGTTGTTTGGGTCTCGGTGCTTCTTATTTGAGGCATTTCTTAGGGTCTTCCGTACTTCTTTGCACTCACGGTCAAACCAACCGTTAGGATGTATTTCTTGTGGCCTCTTGTAGTCACATCTTTTCAGGTCAGACTTCTCTGCCATGGTATAGAATATATTATTGAGGTCATTTACGGCCTGATTGACCCCTCCTGGGCTTGTCTCATACACCTTGTTGTAGAGGTTGTGAAGCATCTCCTGCACTTCTGGTCTGTTCATTGTCTCTTTATATTTTATAGTTGACGTTTTGGACCATTTATAAGATGGGGGCAGGTTGAAGAGGCCGGTTTGATGTGGTTTTTGTGCAGATGGTTTGGTTGTGGATTTGATGTATAGAAGTAATTGGTTGTGATCTATCTATCTATCTATCTATCTATCTATCTATCTATCTAATCTATTCCTCTCATATCTATCTATCTATCTATCCATCTATCTCATATCTATCTATCTCATATCTATCTATCTATCTATCTATCTATCTATCTATCTCATATCTATCTATCTCATATCTATCTATCTCATATCTATCTATCTATCTATCTATCTCATATCTATCTATCTATCTATCTATCTATCTATCTATCTCATATCTATCTATCTCATATCTATCTATCTCATATCTATCTATCTATCTCATATCTATCTATCTATCTCATATCTATCTATCTATCTCATATCTATCTATCTATCTATCTATCTATCTCATATCTATCTATCTATCTATCTATCTCATATCTATCTATCTATCTATCTATCTATCTATCTATCTATCTATCTATCTCATATCTATCTATCTATCTCATATCTATCTATCTATCTCATATCTATCTATATCTATCTATCTATCTATCTATCTCATATCTATCTATCTATCTCATATCTATCTATCTATCTATCTATCTATCTATCTATCTATCTATCTATCTCCCATATCTATCAATCTAGATAATATCTCTCTATATCTCTCTCTAATATCTGTATCTCATATCGATCTCAAATCTATCTGTTCTATCTATCTTAAATCCATGGTGTATATTCTTTGCAAATACTATATTACACTTGTCTAATACCATATCCCACATTAATAGGGAACTTCCTTAGAATAATCACATAATACTTTAAAAAGCTCTCGCAGCTTTAATACTTTAAGGTCCATAGAAATATTTTTTTGTACAGTCCTTGGATATGTTACACATGAAACTGTCAACTGGGTCATTAGGTATATAATCTTCTGATTTTATGTAAATAGCTTTTTCGACAAAGCCTACACTATCCCCCCGCTTGTTGTTATCTGTTTCCTCCCACCGGGGACTTGAACACACCACCCACAGTAAACTGCATAATGTCTGTGAAAGGACCATCAGTCTTCTGGCCGGAGCTGTCCATACTCATACCTAAGGGTCAATGACCAATAGGCATTAATTAATCCAGCCGGGTGAACACATTTTGGGCTCAATAGACAACATGATCTAGTGCGATATTTAATAATGATGGAATAAACAGAAACAAAGTATAGAGGGAGCAGATTTATTCTGTCTCTTACCTGATGTTTGCAGTTGCGAATGCTGTACAGCTCGGGCAGTCGTTGTATATATCCTTGGTGTAGTGTTTTACGTTCTACTTCATTTGATCATAAACAAAGCAACAATATATACAAAATGTTCATAGGCAGCATATAGGAAAATGTCAATATTGTGGCTGATAGGATTCAAAGGCTATATAAACCTTTAAAACCTTTTTTTTAATATAAATGGCAATCAGTGTGTTTTGTGCAACAGACCTGCCGGGTACGGGATTTTAAGAAGCTGTATCTCAAAGAGTAAAAATAATTTATAATAAAAACTAAGTAGAAAGTTGCAAAAAACACACTGATAGACCTTTTTATATATACATATATATATATATATATATATATATATATATATATATATATATATATATATACACACATAAAGGTGTACATAGCTTGTGGCCTGACTGGCTGAAAAAGCGGATATGGACCTTATATAGTCTCATATAGTTTATGTATGTGTTGTACATTATGTAAATGTTGTACATCAACTATTTTGGTTCTGTGATAAACTTCTAGTTACTGGGACACAAAAAGAAGAGCCACAGTCCTATCCCATTGCTGTACCTGTTCAGAAGAAGATTCTTGGTAAAGACGGCGTCTCACTGCAATGTCTGTGACTCTTCTCCCAGCAGAATCCTAAGAAAGAAAAGTTGAAATAATTTAACTTTATCTACCAGATTTTTATTGGGCAGAGATTATTATTTTTTAACCAAAAAAACCCAATACACCATCAGGAATGCCTAATGCACACGACCATGTGTGCCGGCCGAGTCCTGTCCGTAATCCGTGGAAAGATAAGACATGTCCTATTTTTCCATGGATCGGAGAGTCTGGTCCATTTTCACAGACCCGATTCACCCGCTAAAGTGAATGGCTCAGGGAAAACTATCGGGTACCACTCGGATGCCGTGAAAAAATGCCAGAGTAGCACTTGGTTGTGTGCCACTGGCATAAGAGGACAATTTCTCAGACAAATTGTTAATTCAGCTGTACATCTATGGGCAGATCTAATCCCTATAAACACATCCCTGCCAAGAGTGCGGTTTAAGTCTGGACAGATCTGCTCTATTATTCAAGTCAATTGAAGGACACATCACCATCTGCTGTATATGCAGTGGTCTGGCCCCTACATAAAGGTTTAAGAATGTACTACCCCTTAAATGCAATTGAAACAGCATTATATACTTAGATGAAGAATAATATCTACAAGACCAGTAATGCCCCATGCACACGATCATATTTTCATCTATCCATAAATATGCAGATCCGTAGCCGTCCGTATTTACAGAAGTGCCCATAGGTTTCTATGGGAGAGTTCGTGCCGAAATTACAGACAAGAATAGGACAGGTTCTATAATTATTTCAGTACGGACACTCTTTTCGTAAAAATACATAGGTGTCCGTGGCCAATAGAAATGAATGGGTCCGTAATTACGGACAAAATATACGGTCGTGTGCATGGGGCCTAGGAGATGTATACTAATCCTATGACCCTCAAAATCGAATCACCAAACACTATCTTGAGATAGGTAAGTCCCACATTGCCTGGTTTCCAGTTGCATCTGTAGAATATCTGTAATGCAGTTGGTTTCATTCCCTTAAAGACTCTTTTATGACTATCAATAATTTCTCGTCCTATGAATATACGACATTGTGCACTTACTATCTGCATGACTACATTGACAATATAGAAAAACCAATCTGCTTTCATTAAAACGCGATTCTCTCTCTGTATAAAACTCATCGAACATAAACCAATAGGATGGAAGAGTGTGTTACTCATCGCGTAGGGTTGTACATCGATTCTGCATTCAGACATATCAAGCATATAATTACTTTAAAGTTCTGATCGTCTTGTTTGAGAGTCTTGGTATGGGTCACTTAGAATACACTGCTTACACAATAGCGAATGTTCAAGAAGGGTCCTTTCTCCATGCATCGAGAGCTGAGCTCCGGTGTGAACAATGAAAGAAAGTGCCCTGCACTCCAACCCTCTCTCAAATGGATAATTCCAGTGATGCTCCTGACAGCAATGCTTTAGATTTTGATTTATGTTCCTCTAAAGCTAAAATCAAAGATTCCATCTAGTGCTATTTTATGGCAGCTGAAATGATGAATGGTGAAGTCTCTCAGCCAAACGATGCTGCTGTGTCTTTGCCCTGGATTTTAATTGCTAAAGTAGCCAGTCATTGCTCAGAATTCAGTGGTAAGCACACTTTAGAAATTGTGGAGATGGCCGTTTGGAACAAAGATTGAAATAGGAGTACTACATCTTGTGTTTAATCATTCATGGGAGAGATAGGAAACGCACATACACAAGAACTACATGCTCTACCTTGTATATTAAATGAAAAAGTTAAGTGCTCATTAAATATGCACAATCTAGGATTATAAATTGGTTATAACACTATGTAACCTTTATTGATTCGCTAAACACACAACGGCTTCCCAGAAGCCTTTGTGCCTTGGGTTGGCCTACAGGAGCCTACGCCATGTACAGTAATAATCATAGGAGCACGGACGGTAAAGTAGTTTGGTTTCTTGCAACTAAACTAAAAGTTACGATGAATCAGTGAAGAATTTTCTTTTCCATTCTAAAACAGGGCCTCGTTTTTGTCATCCTCTCATCTTCATCACTAATTTGTTAAAGTGTAGCTAAACGTTCAACAAACTTCTGACAGGTCATAGTGACATGTCAGAAGTTTTGATTGGTGGGGGTCCGAGCACTGAGACCCCCACCAATCGCTAAAACTAAACGGCAGAAGTGCTCGTGTGAGCGCTCAGCCGCTTCATGTCTGTTCGTGTCTGTTATTTTCCGGAAATAAATATATCGGAGTACGGGCTCATAGACTTTCTATTGAGTCTGTGCTCCGATACATTAATTTCCTAAAAAAGCCGAACAGACGCTAAGATCTCACATGAGCACTTCTGCCGCTTCGTTTTAGCGATTGGTGGGGGTCTCAGTGCTCGGACCCCCACCAATACAAACTTCTGACATGTCACTATAACATGTCAGAAGTTTGTTAAACGTTTAGCTACACTTTAATAATAGTAGAGAGGATTTTATGCAGAAAAGTCCACATTTACTGAGATGTCAATGAGACCACCACTGAGCGCTAGAACGTAGGGGCTGCTCCTGAATTTTGTGCACTCTCTTGGCTTTGATTTGGGAAGCACTGAAGGGGCCTTAGATTATAATGGTTCAACAGCATCTCGAGTTCAACTGAGGAGGCAAAATGGAGCCTAAGCGATCTTAGTACCCGAACCCCACAGTGAGGAGTTTGTATAGAGTGGTGGTCAAGCATGCACCTTGCTACTACATTTAACCCCTTAATGACCGCCGATATGCCTTTACACGGCGCTGCATCAGAATAAACAGAGCAGGGGGCCGTTAAATGTCCCTGCTATCAGCTACCAGAGGTAGCTGAGGGCATCCCTGCTCGAACGTGTGAGATCGATATCTGTATCGATCTCACCCGTTTAACCCCTCAGATGCAGCGCTCAATAGCGAGCTCCGCATCTGAGTGGTTTTGGAGAGAGGGAGGGAGCTCCCTCTCAAACCACTGACACCCGGCGATAAGATCGCCGAGTGTCTGTGTCTCTGATGGCAGCCGGGGGCCTAATAAAGGCCCCCAGGCCTACCTGTAGTGAATACCTGCTAGGTCATGTCAGAGGCATGGCCTAGTAGATGCCTGTCCGTTTTAAACGGACAGGCAGTAATACACTGCAATACAGAAGTATTGCAGTGTATTATAAAAGCGATTAGATGATCGCATATTAAAGTCCCCTAGTGGGACTAGTAAAAAAAAAGTTTAATAAAGTTAATAAAAAAAAATGTGAAAAAAAAAATTAAAAACCCACTTTTTCCTCTTACAAAATGCTTTACTATTAAAAAAAACAAAAACAAAGTAAAAAAGTTACACATATTTGGCACTGCCGCGTCCGTAACGACCTCAACTATAAAGCTATTACATTATTTAACCGGCACGGTTAACTCCGTAAAAAATAAAATAAAAAACAATGGAAAAATTGCTGTTTTCTGTGAATCCTGACTTTAAAAATATGTGATGAAAAGTGATCAAAAAAAGTCACATTACTCCAAAATGGTACCAATAAAAAATACAAGTTGTCCCGCAAAAAAAAAAGTTATGGCTCTTCAAATATGGAGACACAAAAACAAATAATTTAGAAAAAAAAGTATTTTTACTGTGTAAAAGTAGTAAAACATACAACATCTATACAAATTTGGTATCGTTGCAATAGTAACAACCCATTGAATAAAGTTATTGTGTTATTTATACCACACGGTAAACAGTGTAGATTTAGGATGCAAAAAAGAGTGGTGAAATTTCAGGTTTTTTTCTGTCCGTCCCCCCCCAAAAAAAAGTTAATAAAAGTTGATCAATAAATAATATGTCCCCCAAAATGGTGCTATTAAAAAATACAACTTGTCCCACAAAAAACAAGATCTTTTACAGCTAGGTCTACGAAAAATAAAAAAGTTATAGCTCTTCGAATGTGACGATGGAAAAACGATAAAAATAGCTTTGTCATTAGGGCCCAGAATGCAAGCAGGGGGAAGGGGTTAATGTCTATGAGGTTGACGGAAACAGACGAGCGCTGTACTCGGCTAATTCCATCAGTCCCATAGACTTTAAATTGTGCAGAAAGGCGCATGTTCGACAGCTGCTCCTTTTAAACTGCTGGTCAGTGCAGCCAAGAAGTGAGGAAATACAGGGGGGGCTCGGGACCCTCGTTCTAGTGATCGGTGAAGGTCCCAGCGGGGGTTTCTAACTATCAGACATTTATCACCTATCCTGTAAATAGGTGACAAATGTCCATTGTGGGAAATTCCCTTTAATATGACCAGTTCCTTACAGAAATACTCTGTGATGCTGTGGACGATGCGCTTCTCACTTTTTTTTAATGCTCATGCACATGGCTGTATAAGGCCCAGTTCACATAGTTTTTATGGTACTGTTTTTGACATGGAAACCGCGCCAAAAATCGGCTGAAAACGCCTTTTATTGATTTCAATGGGAGGCGGAGGCGTTTTTTTCCCACAAGCAAAAAAAAAACCGCTCACGGGAAAAAGAAGTATCATGCCCTTTCTTAAGGCATTGACATCAATGGGAGGCAGAGAAAGCGGTTTTTGCTGCATTTTTTGACCGGGGCGCTCAATGGCCGTGGCCGAAAAAACACAGCAAAAAAATAATAATTTGACAAACAGAGTGCCATTTTGCCGTGTCTTTTCGGCCACGGCCATTGAGGGCCCCAGTCAAAAAATGCAGCGAAAACCGCTTTCT